>NC_080691.1:70761699-70963296 GCF_030445035.2 Dasypus novemcinctus
AAACATTAGGCGCTGCAGCAGTTTGAAATGGTTAGGAATTCCAAAAAAAGATACTGGATTGTTTGTAATCTGGTACCTGGGCATGATTAAATTATGATTAGGGCTATGATTGGGCCACGTCATTAGGGTGCTGAGTCCCCACCCACCAAGGGGTGGGGACTCACAGATAAAAGGCATGGCAAGGGACAGAGTTGAGGGTTTTTGATGTTGGAGTTTTGATGTTGGAGTTTGATGCTGAAGCCTTAAGCTGGAGCCCCAGCAAGTAAGCTCACAGAGGAAAGAGAAGCAAGCCCCAGAAAGAGAGGAACCCTCAGCCCAGGAAGAAGCAAGCCCTGGGAAGAGAGGCACCCAGGAAGCTTGAACCCTCACAGCTGTTGGCAGTCATCTTGCTCCAACAAGTGGAAATAGACTTTGGTGAGGGAAGTAACCTATGCTTTATGGCCTGGTATCTGTAAGCACCTATCCCAAATAAATACCCTTTATGAAAGCCAACAGGCTTCTGGTATTTTGCATCAGCACCCCTTTGGCTGACTAACACAGATGCCAACTGAATGTTTGTTAAATGAGTGAATGGGAGGGTAGACTAGCCAGATGGACAGGTGGGGGGATGTGGGGACTTTAGCCCAGGTAGTCAAACTCTAGAAAAATGAACCATCTCCTCTTAGAGGCAAGGACAGCTTGATTCCCAACCATACTTCTAAAAAGTAGGTCCTCAGTCTCCCCACTTAGGAGCTGGGAAGCCTGGGACTCAAAGCAAGAAGTGACTGGACACCCAGCCTGCCAGGGACAGCACCAAGGTGGGAGGCTTCCCCTGAGCAGCTACTCTGGGCTCACAGGCCCCTGTGGGGGTCTCCCGAGGCCTGCCTTTGACTGTCACGATTTCTCCAGGAAGGAAGCTCCTGCTCATACCCCACCTGCTCTCAGTTCTCCGGGCGCCCGGGGGTCCACGCCCCCTGGCTGACTCAGGGGTGTCTGTGAACTAGTCTGTGCCCCCTGGCACCCTCAACCCATGACCACCCATCCTGGCCCTCCAATCCCCCAGTTGGACCTTCTCAGAATTCTCAGAATGCTCCTTGGCATCCTGCTTCCCACCACCAAAAATACCCAACAGAAGCCCTTTGAAGGTCACTCTGCAACTGCCTATCCCATTCGGCCCCGGAGCGGCTGTTGGGGAAGGGGAAGGTGCAGCTTCACTCCTGGAATTCTGCCCTCTTTCCTACCGTCTGGTCAAGCCCCTGCACCATCTGGTGCTATGTCCCCCATCCAGATTCCTAGATTCCCAAACCATCCCCAGCTTTCCTGCTTCCAGGCCTGCCCTCTCCCCCCAGCACTCGGCTAGTTCCTACCGGTCTTTCCAGATCTGGATCAGATTAAATTCCCTACTTAAGAGGCCTCCCCAGTCCAGCTCCTGGCCCACCCCATAGCTTTTCTCCTGGGCCAGCCCTGGCCCCATGGGGCCCTGGAGCGCCAGGCTCTGGGTCTTTCTTCCCAAACAGCTGGGCTGGCCCAGGACGTCCTGGGGTTCCCAGAACCACCTAGCAGGATGGAGGTGGGGGGGGTGTCCGTCAGGGAGATTTCAAGACAGACTGAGGGAGGAGAAAGGACCAGTCTCTGGGAGCTTCAGGGGGGAAATGACAACCCACCCAGCCCCAAATGCAAGCAGGATGGGGGTGTGGAGGAGTGGGATTTGATTGGTACCTGCACAGGGCCTTGATCAAGTCTGTAGGTGGGAGTGTGCAGGCAGTCCACTCGGGTTATAACAATTAAAAAAAAATCCAAACTGCTTTATCAAGGTTAACCGACAGCACATGCTTAAACTGTGCAATTTCATAAGTTCTAGCACCTACACATACCTATGAAATCATCTCCTCAATCAAAATAATTAGGTCCGTCATGCCCCTAAAGTTCCTTGTGCCCCTTTGTCTTCCCTCTCTCTCACCCTTCCAGGGACAAGTGAAGCAACCTTGATATCCAGCAGTAGAGGATTAGAAACTTCAAGATTCCATACCATGAAAAATTAAGATGACATTTCAAAAGAAGGAAGAGCTGTACTCACTGACTTGGGAGGACTGCCAAGTTATAAAAAATAAAAGCAAAATGTAGAGACATTAATGGCCTGATATCTCTTCCTGTAATGGAAAACCAGAGGATCTGCTTCTGGTAATGGTGGAGTTAGCCACATCAGACCAGCCCTCTCTTAGATAATAACTATAAACTCTAACCATGAAAACTAAATGCAAAACTAACTACCTGAAGGCACTAGAGCTGCACTGGCCAATATGGTAGCCACTAGTCACATGCTGGCTATTTAAATTTAAATTCCTCAGTTGTACCAGCCACATTTCAACACTTGATAGCCACTTGTAGCTAGTGGCTACCATGTTGGAGACATGGAACATTTCATTTGTTGCAGAAAATTCTACTGGATGGTACTGCTCTAGAGTGTGACCTAAATCAGAAGTTGGAGGGGAGTTTATCCTAAGATGAGAAGAGGGAAGTGGATATGGCTCAAGTGATTGAGCTCCTGCCTACCACACAGGAGGCCCCTGGTTTGGTTCCTGGTGCCTCCTAAAGAAGACAGCAAGCTGGAGTGATAGGCAGGCATGGCAAGCTGACCCAACAAGAGACACAAGAAGAAAAACACAATGAGAGACAAAACAAAACAGGGAATGGAGGTGGTTCATACGATTAGGTGCCTCCCTCTCATATTGGAGGTCCCGGGTTCAGTTCCCAGTGCCTCCTAAAGAAACAAGGAAGACGAACAGACACAGCAAGTGCAAACAATGAGAGGATGGGGAAAAATAAAGAAATAAAATAAATCTAAAAAAAAAAAAGATGAGAAGAGCCACTGAATGAGTTTACCACTTTTTCCCACCTACAGTCTTACTGGCTTGAAGAATCAGAAGGCAGAGTCCAAAAAGACCACAGCAACTAAATAATGAGATAGAACATCTTAGAAAGGAGAGAACTAATGCCAAAAAAAACAAACAGAGATTTTGCCTGCCACACACCACAGGGGAAATAAGACTTTGGAGTTTGAGTTCAGTCAGGTTAATTGCCTGTTAAAAAATAGTTAAAAGAAAAAAAATCAATGCCCTTCAGATAACAGTCTTTCTCTCTTACACAATGTCTAGGATACAATTCAAAAGTACTTGAAGAAACAGGAAAACATGACTGATAGTAAAGAAAATTAATGGAGACTAACCCTGAGGTGAGGTGTTCCAAATACTGGAATTAGCCAATAAGGACTTTAAAGCAACTATTATAAATATATTTAAGGTCATTAAAAAACATTTGTGCTTAAGGAATGAACAAACAAGAAATCTCTGCAGGGAAACAGAAACTATAAAATTGAACCAAGTGGACATTCTGAAACTGAAAAATACAATATTTGAAATAAAAAAAATTCACTGTGTGGACTTGATAGCAGATGGAGGGGATAGAAAAAAAGAGTTAATAAATTGGAAGATAGATTAATAATAGATTATAGCAAATACCCAAATTGAACAACAGAGACGGAAGATAGAATTAAAATGTAGAGACAATACAGATGATGAACTCTAATATAAACTATGGACTTTAGTTAATAATATAATTATAATAAAATATTGGTTTATCAATTATAACAAATACACCACCCTAATGGAAAACGTTGAAAATAAGGAAAACTGTGTATGATGGGAGGTATATGGGAACTCAGTACCTTCTGTACCATTTTTCTATGAACCCGCAACTGCTCTAAGAAAGAAAATGTACAGAGCCTCAGGGTCATCTTTGGGACAGTATCAGAAGGTTTAACATGCATACAGCTGGAACACTAGAAGGAGAGAGGTTAGTGAAGCAGACTTGACCCAGTGGTTAGGGCGTCCGTCTACCACATGGGAGGTCCGTGGTTCAAACCCCAGGCCTCCTTGACCCTTGTGGAGCTGGCCCACGTGCAGTGCTGATGTGCGCAAGGAGTGCCCTGCCACGCCAGGGTGTCCCCTGTATAGGGGAGCCCCACGTGCAAGGAGTGCACCCGTACGGAGAGACGCCCAGTGCGAAAGAAAGTGCAGCCTGCCCAGGAATGGTGGGGGGGTTGGGGGGGGGAGAGAAATAAAATAAATAATAAATAAATTTAAAAAAAAAAAGGAGAGAGGTTAGAGAATGGGGCAGGAAAAAATATTTCAAGAAATAAGGAAAAATACCAAAGGATTTTCTGTTTTCTGTGGCTACATATATGCATGTAAACATGCAGGAAAAGGTTGTATAGAGCCTGTCTACACTCGTGAGAGGTATTGTTTCAGGAGGTCTGGGCGGGGGCTATTTAATTTGTATCGTCTTTGCAAGGGGAGTGTTTAGGGTGACTTTTTAAGTTAGAAAATCATATTATTACAAGAGAAAAGGATCCCATTGAAGGGGTGGTTGACAAAGAAGACGGGGCTCATTTTTGTCTGGGGATACCCCAGTTCATCACTTAAGAAACCAATTCCCAATCAGGTCACCCACTGCCCACCTTACAGGTTGGAGAGAACGGAGGACTTCAAATTGCACTCTGACCGCATATCCTCCTCCATCCAGCCGGGACTAACACCTGCCCCACTGATCCAGCCAGCTGCCTGTTCCCTGGTGACAGCATGCCTGGTAACAGGTCTAACGGCCAAGTGTAAGGGCCAATTGGCCAGAAAGCCACACTTTCCCACATGAGGGACTGCACAACGTGCAGGTGATGAGCAATTTTGCTAACATTTCAGGGATGACAACTGCTGTTGTCCATCAGACATCTGTCCCATGGCTGACCCCACACCACTTCAGAGGCCTACCTCCCCACATTAGAAGTGTCAGTCAGGCTCTGAGGAAGACACGGTGATCATCCCCATCTCACAGATGAACAAACTGAGTCCTGGGGATGCAGTGGCATCCACTCAGGGTCTCAGAGCCAGTGAACGGCCAGGCTGGAATTGGAACCTCGGTCTAGGGTGCTGGCACTATGTCAGGATTCTTGGAAAGCAGGACCTGCCTCTCTTTATGGGAGGGGAGGAGTATATCTGAAACAGCGGCTGTCAGAGGAGGGGGGCAGACAGATGGTACGGGTCTCCACTGGAAGGTCCAGGAGGGACCTCTTGATGAGCTGGGGCCAGGGAGGGCCTCCCCACAAAGCCTGATCTGCAAAGTGGACGGGTCTATTTTCATCCTCCTCGAATTCTCACCTTCTTCCAACTCTTGCCTCCCCTTCCCAGGCTCCCCAGCAGGCACTCACACCACTTCCCCTTCATCCTCCATCACTGCCTCCCCATCCCCACTTCCCTAGTTTGGCCTTTGCCCGGTCACCAGTGGTTAGTCCCAGAGGCACTTCCCCATCCAGGAATTCATGACCTTGCAATAGTACATCTTCCCTGGTGTCCTTCCAGGAACAGTGACTTCCTGGTCCCTCTTCGCCAGTCTCCAACCCAAGCTCTTTGTTTTCCACTCTAGTCCTGATGTCCTTCTCATGCCTCCTACTTCCCTAGGAAATCTCACCCATCCCGGGCTTGATCAGCACGACCTCCCCAGTAGTTTCCAGATTGCCCCGCTGTGTGTCTCTGGCCTGAATCCTCCACCCCAGGCTATTTTCCTAAGATGCAAATCTGATTCTCAGCTTTAAATTCTGCAAGAGCCCCCAATGACCCTTGCGGGGAGCTCACAGTTCCCAACATGCCTTCACCTTTGCATATGCTGTTCCCCCTACCAGGAACGCTGTTCCTTCTGCCCGCCACAGTCACAGCTCTGCTCTCTATGCACTTCCTCCTAGAAGCCCTCCGAGTTGCCGCTTGCCCTTGCCTGGGCTCCCCCGGAACTTCTAGGACAACTGTCTATCTTCCCCAATAGCCTGGCGCAGAGGCCTGGCCTGTCTCCACCTTCCCAGTCCCCAACACACAACACATGACGCACTAATAGATAAATGAACACACAGGGCCCAGGTTCCCCCCCACCACACCTGCACTATGATATACCCAAGACTGTTGCCCAGGCCCCTGCCCTCCTGAAAAAAGGGGAGGGGGCGTTTTGGCAAGTGCCTGCCACTCAGCAGTGGCAACAGGACCCCTTGGCTTTGTTGTCCCTGTACGGGAGGAGGCAGATTCCGAAAAGGCGTGAACTGCCTTGGCACACGGCTTTACCGAGGAGGGAAGTGCTGCCCCAGAATTAGCCCAGTGGCTGGTTTCTGAGAAGTGACAAAGGTCAGAGAGAGGAAAGCTAAGGAGGCTAATGGTAGGGGGAGTGGGGGAGGCAGAATCCCGGGGGTGGTGCCCAGATATGCTCAGAGGGTGGCAGCTCAGATCTGGGAATTATCTGCTTGGGCAGGCATTTGGGGGTGCAGGGGTGGGAGGGGGCTGGAAGAACCAGGTGGGCACCGGAGGCTCCAGGCGTGGAGTTCTTAGACGGCAAGAGATGGGGGAGGGGGTGACGGGGAGAGAGCAAGGCGAGCGCCCTGGAGCCCCAGAGCCCCCCCCCAGGTGCACCCTTGTACCCCCTGACTTGGTAACTCTCTGAAAATGTCCCCATACACCTGCCCAGGTCCCAGAAAAGAGGGTTGGGGGTCAGCGGGCTGGAAGCATGAGACAGTGACAAACAGTGGGCTTCAGAGTCTGCATGCACACCTCAGAAGGTTCTGGGCTCTGCAGGCAAGTGGTATCCTCTGGGAGCTGCTGTGAAATGAATCCCAAACCTAGAGCCTGCCTGCCTGGATGGGTGCAGGTCCAGGCCCCATGGGGTGGTGCCCTGAACCAGATAATGAGGCTGCCTGCGGTCCCTTTAAGAACCAGTTCCTGGAAAAAAAAAAAAAAAAAGAACCGGTTCCTGGGAAGCGAACTTGGCCCAATGGTTAGGGCATCCGTCTACCACATGGGAGGGCTGCGGTTCAAATCCCGGGCCTCCTTGACCCATGTGGAGCTGGCCCATGAGCAGTGCTGATGTGCACAAGGAGTGCTGTGCCACGCAGGGGTGTCCTCCATGTAGGGGTGTCCCCCACCCCCAGGATGCACGCACAAGGAGTGCATCCTGTAAGGAGAGATGCCCAGTGCCAGTGCAAAAGAAAGTGCAGCCTGCCCAAGAATGGAGTCGCACACATGGAGAGCTGACACAGCAAGATGACGCAACCAAAAAAAACAGAGATTCCTGGTGCCGCTGATAAGGATAGAAGCCATCACAGAAGAACACATAGCCAATGGACACAGAGAGCAGACAACTGGTGTGTGTGGGGGATAAATAAATAAATCTTTAAAAACAACAACAACAAAACTGGTTCCTCGCAGATGATGGAAGAGGGATAAGCCCTCCTTTCAGAGGGGGTAGATGGAGGGCAGGTGGGCAGTGGAGGGGATGGAGAGAGGCTGGAAGGCGCAGGACAAATGGCTCTTCTCTGCCCGCCCTGCCCACTGCCTATCTACCTCCTCCCATCCCTTACTCAACAGCCCAAGTATTCACTCCTGGTAAGTTCCTGTCCCTACCCCTGTTTAAGAGCCACTGGACCCTCCACCACTTGCAGGAAAAGCTGCTATCCTGGCATTTGCAGCCTCCGTGAAGTGTGTGGGATGTGCCCAGGTGGCCACCTCTGCCTCAGTGGTTCTCAGCGTCCCTGCGGTTTCCAGCCTGGACAGATTCCCAGGTCTGTTCTATCTCAGAAGCATCACTCAGAGGTGTCTGAGCCACTGTTCCCTGCTTCCACCACCTGAACCCCAACTCCTGCTCACCTTTCAGGCTGGCCGAGGAGGCTCTTCTGGCCCCCAGAGCCCCTGGCCTTTTCTTTTCCCCAGATTATTCTGCATGGTACATAGCCAGGAACACATCTGGACCTATGTGCTCCTGCTGGACGGTGGGCTTGGGGAGGGCTGGGGTCACTCAGGCCTCAGCTCAAATGTCAGCTCCTCAGACAGGCCCTGACCACCCCAAGAAAAGGAATCCTCCTCACTCTCATCACACTTCTGGAAGAGTCTACACATCTGTGGGTAAGCCCTGAGGGTCCCGCCTCGGAGTCTGGGTCACCGGGAGACTCAAACCCGAACTAGCTCTGGACTCCTTCCAGCCTCTGCCTGGACCCAGGAAGCCACAGCAGCGGCCAGAGTTAAGTGCTAGGTGCTTCTGTCATCCCTATTTAGCGGCAGGGGATACTGAGGCACAGAGTTGCCCTAGAAAACCAGAGAGCTGGGACTCAAACCAAAGGCCGCCTGCCTCCAGACCCGGTGCTTCCCGCCGTCCTGTCCTGCCCTGCCTGAGCTCACCCTCACAGGTTGCAGCTGGAAGGCCCCCAGATGTCTGTCCTCATTCCAGAGATATTTATTGAGTGCCGACTGTGTGCCAGGTGCAGGGATGTCTACTGGAGCCCCAGCAGGGAACACACCAGGCAAGGACAGGTGGGGGAGGGGGAAGATGGCAGCGAGTACACATTTTGTTTGTGCATTTCATTTTGCCAGGTGGTGATGGTTACCATGGAGAGAAAATAAGGCAGAGAAAAGGAATAAGAAGTCAGCGGGTGGGGGTGGCAATTTTGAAGAGGGAGGTCAGGGAAGAGCTGGTGCGGTTTCCAAGAGTCTTGAAGGAGGTGAGGGAGTAGGCCCAGCAGGAGCAGACAGTACAAAGGCCCTGAGGCAGCACCTTTGTGGGTTGGAAGCACACACAGGCACTGCAAGAAAAGCCCTGGGTTTAGACATGCCCTGAAGGGACATCTCTGATGGCAAAACAGAGACCCAGAGCAGACGTTTCCAGAGCTCGCCCTGCCCCTCAGTCCCCTCCTGTCATTGGCAGCCTCCTCCGTTATCTCCCACAGCCCAGCCTCTATGCCCTGGCCCCAGCCAAGGCCCGGCTGCACCGGCCAGATCACTATCGTGGCAGAGAGGGCCAAGGGGAGTCTTCCCTAGGCGTCCCTCCCCCAGTCTAGAGGGGCTGCCCCAATCACATGGCCCTGTCCCCATTCACACCCCCACTCAGTGTTGGCAGTGAAGCCGCCGAGGCCACAAGGGTTTGGGATGTGCCTGGTCGGCGGTGGGGCCACGGGGGTTTGTCCATGCGTGCCATGGGGGGCAGGGAGAGGAGCAGGTCCTTTCTCGGTCCATGCAGGGAGGACAGCAGGCTGGTGGCCGGCAAGCCGCACAGCCCACCTGCTCCAAGCTTTTGCAGCTCTCCCTGGGGGCTGGGGCGCCTGCCTGCCGGCTCTGGGTTCCCTGGGGCTCCTATCCTCATTCTGAGAAGGGTCCTGGCCCCCCCACCTTGCTCAGCCAGTCGCTGCCTCTCCCTGTCCCTGGCCTCGGTCTCCATTGCCTCCACACGCCCTCCTTGGCACCCTCTCCCTGGTTACTTCCCTCCACTTTCTCCCGGGGGAAGTCTGGGCCCCTCCAGGAAGTATCTTAGGTCAGAGGAATCCCACCGGGTGTGGGGTTGGGAGGACAATCCTTAGCCTTTCTGTCCGTCCCCCTCCCCACTTATCCCTTTGCTCACTCCGCTCCAGCCTCCCCAGCCTCCTTGCTTATCTTCCAACAGGCTGGGCTTGTGCTAGTCTCAGGGCCTTTGCACCTGCTAGCCTCCTGTACTATGTAGTACAGGTACTACATAGGTGTGTGCTGAAGGTACAAATGAATGACAGGGGTGGGGGGGAGGCAGGGCCCGGCACAGGCCAGAGAGGGTCCCCAGGGCGTGTGTGGCTGGCAGGGGATCACTCCAGGTCATAGGACCCTGGACCAAAAGATGGATCTGGGAATCCAGGGGGAAGGAGTAGGAAAGAGGCCAGAGCTGAGTTCCTGGCCAGTTCAGTCACGTCAACAAAGATATAGAGTCCAGATTGAGGGAGGAGAAAGGTCTCCTTTTTGCCATCTTGGTCAAAGTCAGCCTGGATCTTAGTGCCCTACTCCAGGGTGGCAGAGAAGAGTCTGTTCTGAATGGTTTGGGGAAGGGAGGACAGGAAGGACAGTCACATAAGGGAGAGAGACACCTGCCACCGAATTATCCAAGCAGGTGATTCAGAGGCATGGCTGCCCTTTCCTCTGTTCTGAAGCCCTCTTTCCCTTGGCTTCTGGCTTGCCACCCACTCTTGGTTTCCTTCTGCTCTGTCTTTCCAGCAAAGGCTTATTTCCCCAAAGCCCACCCCATTCTCCCCCACCACACCCCACTCCTCCGCGAGCATCTCTATTTCCCAGACTGACTCATCGCTGAACTTGCTCTGCGAGTGCCAGACAGACGGAAACTTGGAAATTGACTCCTCTCTCACCTCCATGCCCCACATCTACCCAGGACCTGCCCACTTCTCACGCCTCCACTCCACCACCCTGGCCCAGTCCCCATCATCCCTTGCCTGGACCACCTCGATCAGCAGTCATCTTTGTCAGGCCTTGCTCCCCACAGCCTGTTCCCCCGGCTCTCGGTCATGGAATCACTCGCACACAGACTCCCAAAGCCTGCATATTGGCTCTTCCTGTCCTCTATCCCTTATAGGCCTGGTGTCACAGTCACTTTAAACTCCAGGGCCAGGGCCTCTCCCCTCCACACCTTCCCTGGCTCATTAGTATCTCTGCCTGTTAACAACTACTCCTCAGAGGCAACCCAGGTAACTGTCACCTCCTCCAGGAGGTCCTCCTTGACTCTCCTCGGGCTGAGTACGGTGCCGCCTGGGGGCTCCCTCCCCCCTGCCATGACGTTTTAACCGCTTCTAGTTTACGAGGTACCCGGTGCTTATTACCAGCTGGGCACCGTGCTCCACTCTTTTGTCTCTGAGGTGTGACAGCTTCCATTCTCTCCATTTTATGAACAAAGAAACTGAGGCACCAGGCCACTGAACTCAAACTGGCAGAACGGGGTCAGAGGCAGCTCCAGGGCCCGAGGGGCGGGAGGGGCGTAGCTGAAAAGGGAAAGCCTGCGGTGCCCATTTAAGATGGGAGTGTGCCCTACTCCGGGGTGCCTGCCTTCCTCTGGGTGGCCCACGAGTGGGCGGAGGGGACCACGGCCGGCTGCCAACTCTACAGTCACCCCAGGGGCTCCTGCGACTGACTGCTCACTCTGAGCCAGGCGCGGAGCCAACCAAACACTTTACATGCCTCAATCCGCAGATGGCCCTGGGCAAGGAGGGAGGCGATTAGGCACCCGGCTTCACCTGTCTCAAAGCAGGGAAAGGCCCAGCGGCCCTCTTCCTGCAGCCCCACACTCCTGCCTGGTGCTGGAGGATCCCCATCACCCCCCCAACTCTCCCAAGTCTGCTAAGCCCTTCCTGAGCCATGGCTCCCTAGGATCTGAACAACACTTCCGGGGAGCAGTACTACCGACCCATTCTACAGATGGGCAAACTGAAGCCCAGAAAGCTTCCCTGGGGACCTAAGGCTGGTTGAACGAGGATGGAAGCTTATTCCACCACCTCCTCGCTCCCACCCCCACGGGGAGGGAGCAAACTGAGAGGGCAGGTGAGGAAGGTTCCTGTTGCCTCCTCCCGTTACTGCCTCCTCCCTCAGGCCTGGCTGGGCCTGCAGCGGCTGGGGTGGGTGCAGGTGAGACAAATCCTGGCATCCCACCCCACCCCCATGTTTCTACATAGCAGCTGCTCCTGGAAGGTAAAGGAATTGGGTCTGGAAGACTGAGGTCTTCAAATTCAACCCCCTGCTCCCAGATTCCTAGCAGGGGTGACCCCAGACCCATTGTGGGGGGCCACCCCAGCAGTGCCCGGCTGGCCCCTGTGCCTGGGGCTCCACTTGGGTTCCCAGAAGCCTTCCCCATCACATGGCGCCTCCCAGGTTTTGCAAACCATAACAGCCCCACCCTTCAACTCCTCTCCCAGTCTCCCCCTCCCAACCATAAAAGGTCCCTCTGTTCTCGCAGCTGCCCAGGCCAGAAGGGTCCTGGATGTGCTTTCTTCACATCCCATTTCCGAGCAGGGGTCCAGACCCCCAGGGAGCGCACTTCCCACACCCCCACTTCCAGTGGAGTCCCAGCCACTAGCCTCCTTCCAGGCGGCCCGAATTCTACCCTCCAGCCCTGTAACCCCTTTCCCCTCACAGATCCGCTGTGGGTCTTAGGACACAAGAGGGCCCTGTCACTCACTGTTAGAAGCCGCGGTCCCCACACAGTCGTCACCACCTTCCAGACCCCTGCTTCCAGACCTCCCCTCGCTCACCGCGTTACAGCCATGCTGGCCTCTTTTCGGATTCGCAAAGCGCCAGCCTGGGCCCGGCCTGCTATTTCCTGAGTCCAGAGAGCCCTGTCTGGGCGGTCAAATCAGGGTGAGCCCACCCTTCCCCCCGACCGCCGCCCCAGTGGGCCCCATCCCTACCCCACCTTCCTGATGCTTTCTCCCCAGCACTTGAGCCGCGCGCAGGAATGATTTGTCTTTCTCATCTGTTTACGCGGTTACCAGCAGTCTACGCGGCCGGGGCTGCGGACTCCGAGCACGGGGGCTCTTCTGGGTCCCCATCCCTGGCCCGCCGCTGGCATTCAGTCCACACTCGGCACCGATTCGCTGGTAACCGGCTGGCTCTCCCGACACGCTCCCCGGGTGCCCACATCCGGATTCTCCCGCGTCACGGTGCCAGTGCCGCCCCCACTTCCTTGGGCACCCGCGGCGCCCCGCCTCGGGCCCGGGGGAGCTTCGGGGGAGGCGGCGCGGGGCCCAGATGGGAAGTCCCGAGAGGCAGTCCGGGGCGGGGTAACCGGGGGGACTGCGCGGCCGCGACTGGGGGCCCGGCTGGGGCCGCGCGGGTGGCGCGCAGGGTGGCGGCGGCTTACCTGGGGGCGCCGGCGGCCGGGCGCACCGGGGGCCAGCGGCGAAACCAAAGGAGCAGCAGACACGCGCCGCCGCGCGAGGCAGCCGGACTCTGCTCCCCCGCAGGGCGGGCCCTGGTCCCGGGGAAAGCAGGCGGGGGCGGGAGGGGCGCGGGGCGGAGCCGCGGGGGCCGGGGGCGGGGCCCGGCGGCACGGGGTGGTCGCTGCGCTCGCCCTGCCAGCGGCCGGGCGGGGCGCCGCCAAGCCCCGCCCCGGGCCCTCTGGGCCGGGCTCCAGCCGCAAGTCTTCAGCCGCCGCTTTATCTCTCGCCTTTGAACTTGGCACTGTCGCCCTGCGCGCTCCCTCCCGCCGCGGCGTCGCAAACCGGGCTTTTCCCGGGCCCCCACACTCTGGCCCAGGTTTGGCCCGCGACTCGGTTGACGCCCCGGGCGGCCGCTTCCCCTTCGCAGGCCTCCGCGGTCGCCCCGGGCAACCCAATTCTGGGGAACTGGTCCCAGCTCGGGGATCGTGGGGCCGCCCTGGAGGTCGAGAGGTCGGGAGGGAAGCCGGGCCAAGGCTGCGGTTTGGTGGGGTGCAGGGGTCAGGAGGCAGAGCCGGGGAGATAAGGCGGGCGGATGGGCTGCTAGGCCCTCGGGGGTGGGGGCCCAGCTTCCTCCTGCCGGCAACGACCGCAAGGAATCCGGGAAGAGCGGCGCGCCCGGAGCCCAGCGAGCCTGTGGCCCGAGGATATCCCCAACCTTGCCTAAGGAGGCCTTTGAGCTCCCGGCTCACACCTGCGGGAAGAAGGGGGTTCCAGAGCTGCTGACCCGCGTGTCCTCTGGGCAAGCGGCTTCACCTTTGGACAAAGAGCTGTAAAGCGGGAAAAGGAACCTCTTCCTGAGTCAGCGCAGCCGATCCACGGTGCCACGTGGGCAGTCCCGGCCTTGGGCTGTGGGGCCCTGGGCACGTTGGCTTAGACTCGCTGAGGTCTGATTTCCTTCTGGAGGAAGCGGGGTGGGAGCCAGTGACCTCTGGCGCGTATGGAATAACGTGTCCCGGAGTCCAGCTTCCTGGGCTTTGCGCTTCCCCTGCTAGATGGGCTTTCGCCTTTCAAACGTGGGCCTCCAGCCTCAGCTCCGAGGTCCTCTCCGCAGACCTCACCGCCCCTCCCCCACCCTGACACCCCCCTCACCGGATCTACCCAGTTTATCCCCCTCCCCCCAGCTCGTTTGCATGTCTGAAAAGGAGGCTAGCAAAGCGGCTTTTCTCAGTTGTTACTGGGGAGGTGTCTCTCTCGCGCGTTCCCGTCAGGCGCCCTCGGAACGTGTCAGCCGTTCCTATTAATAGTAGCACGGGGAGATTGTTGTGGAACCGGGGTGAGTCCAGGCGCCAGGGTTGACGCTGCAGGTCTTCGAAGGAAGAAGTGGAGGGGCCACCCCTCAAGGGAGAATTCGGATGGGCCAGGGTGAGGAAGATATTTCTGGTGGAAAGTACTACGCAGGCAAAAGTGGGGAGACCGGTGGACCGAGGGGGCCTTCGGCAGTTGGATGCTTTCTTCTGGCCCAAGCCCTCCTCCTGCCTCTCCCCCAGCCCTGAGCTTAGAGGCCACGTCTGGCCTCAAGCCTGAAAGTGGGTGACAGTTCAGGTAGGCTTCCTGGAGTAGGTGATATCTGTGCTTGCAAGATGAATAGGTGGGAGGTGAAAGAGCCAACCACAAATGTCCCCGAGGCTCCCCCTCAGGGTACCGTTGGATTTAAAATTAGACTGCCAGGGGGAGTGTGGAAGGGAAAGGGGGCTGCAGGGAGGCCAGAGGGGGGGCTCAGCCCTGCAGGCAGTGAAAGCCAGTCAGGTGAGAGCAGCTAGGGCCTCTGGGGGCGGGCAGATGGAAGGGGAGGGAGGGGCTGAAGAGGAACGGAGGCCGGTGCCTGCTTGGTGGAGGGGGTGGGACCCTTTGTAAGCAATGTGGGGTATCTGGTGGGGGAAGGGTCCCTACAGAGGCTGAAAGCTCCTTTACCCCCTTCCCCCCAGGTCTTTCCACCCTCTGTGCTTGAATGGGAGGGCTGGGAGGTGGGATTGAGGTATGCCATAAGGCCCAAATCCAGATGGCCTGCTGAGTTCAAACCCTGCCCCTCTCTATCCCTGCTGCTCCCCTCTAGCCAGTCAGCTGGCCCCAGCCACACTGGCCTTTTTCTGGACCCGGAGGTCATCAACAGCCAGGCCTGGAGGTTGGACTGTGTGTGATAGACCCTGCAGAATGCCCTCCACCCCCACAAAGATGTTCGCATCCTAATGTCTGACACCTATGAGTATGTGACCTTACATGGCAAAAGGGGCTTTGCAGATGTGATTAAGACTCTTGAGTTGGGGAGATGAACCTGGATTATTCGTTGGACCCAAGGTGCTCTTTACAAGAGGGAGACAGGAAGGTCAGAGTCAGAGAAAGATGTGTTGATTATTAGTTTCCCTCTCACTAGGTTTGCAATAATCAACAAGCTGTGACTCAGTTCCCCCTGACATGCACTGAGGAAAGACAAGACTGCCCATAAGCCTACATGTCTGAAAGCTTGGCTCTTCCCCAAAGGTTGGACAAAGAAACCATATGGAAACGGGAGTAAAGGGAGATAGAGACCTTCAATCCCTGCAGATCAAAGCAACACCTGCTCCTCCAGCATTCCAAGAAACCATAACTCCCTAACCCACTATCCTCTAGCCATACAAGGGAAATTTTTCACCTCTGGGGCTTCCTATTGGACCCTGCATCTCACTAAGACCCTCGACCCCTCCCACTGACTATCATTTCCCTGGCTAGGAATGTACTGTATAAATTCAAACCCCCCCTTTCCGGAAGTGGGCTGAAGTCTATTCTTCAGACCCCCTCCACTGGGAGAGCTTCTCAATGAATTTCCTGCCTGTGTTTTTGTCAGTCTCCATGTCCCAATGAGCACCGATTTTCCTCCAACAATGATGAAAGCACAGAGAGATTTGAAAAGGCTATGCTGCTGGCATTGAAGATGGCAGGAGGTGCTACAAGCCAAGGAATGCAAGAGGTGTCTAGAAGCTGGAACAGTTACCTGGGAGCCTCCTTGATTTTAGCCCAGTGAGACTCATTTTGGACTTACAAGCTAATACATGTGTTGTTTTGAGATGCTAATTTTTGATGAAATGTTTTTTTTTTCCTCTTTTAACATCAACATTTGCATAGTACCCATTCTTTTGCACCTTGTTTTTTAAACTACATATTCCTTGGAGCTCGTCAACAATCACTACAAAAAGAGGTTTCTTATTTTTTTTTTCTTTTTTTTGGTAACGGCTTTTGAGATATAATTCATAAAATGAACAGTTAACCTATTTACAAACCAAGGTGATGGTTTTTAGTATATTCATGGACTTGTACAACCATCATCAGCTGTTCTTTTGTATGGCTGCATGGTATTTTGACAGTCGAGCCAGTCCTTTGTTTGATCAGCCCTTATTGATGGACAAAGAGGTTGCTTCTAATCTAACGGTGTAATGAATAACCTGGTGTGAATGTCATGTCAAGCTCCTCCAGTACAACTGTTTGATAATTTCCTAGAAATGGAATTGTGAGTCACAAGGGCATGGTCCAGGAGCAGATGTGGCTCAGGCAGTTAATATCCCAGTTAATATCCCAGTGCCTCCTGAAAAAAACAAAAACAACCAACAAAACAAACGAGAAAACCAACTCAGGGAATCTGATATGGCTCAGTGGTTGAGCACCGCTTCCCGCATAGGAGATCCCAAGTTCAATTCCTGGTCCCCTGTACGTAAAAAAAAAAGGCATGGGCAGTTGCAACTTCGATAGTCATTGCCAACAGTTTTCCCACAGAGCCCTCCCATAGCAAATGCTAATCTTAGCAATTAAAAATGATGTAGAGAGGGCAGGTATAGCTCAGTGGTTTGAGCACCTGCTTTTCATGTATGAGGGCCTGTGTTCGATCCCTGGAAACTCCTAAAATATATATATGGATAGTTCTATTTTGCATTTTTATTATTTTGAATGAGGCTGAACACCTTCTTGATGTTTAAAAGGTAGATCTCTATTCTTTTTCTGGAAACTTTTAAAAAAAGTCATCTGACTTTTTACTAACTTATTTATGGATGCTCTTATTTTTATTGTGATAAAATACATACAGAGGTTTTTTTACTATTAAGGAAATTACTTCATATTCTATGCTATCAGTTGCAATTTCCCCCCTAATTTATTGTATTTTCACTTGTAATGTTTTTCTCCTCATGCATCTATTCAGAGTTTTATGAGGTTAGATTTATTCATCTTTTTCTTTTATGGCTTTTATGTTGAATTTGTTTTTCTTAAAAAGCTGTTCCTACTCTCAAATTAATATTTTTAAAAGGCTTTTCTTCTCTAGCACTTTAAAAAAATCTTTGTTTTGAAATAACTTCAAATTGGTGGGAGAGTTGCAAAAATAATAAACCGCAGGCCTTTCCCCTGGCTGGCAGCGTGGAAGCCACGCAATGCCTGGAGGTACTGTAAAAGACGTGAACCAGGAAGAGTTCATCAGAGCTCTGGCAGCCTTTCTCAAAAAGTCCAGGAAGCCAAAAGTTCCCAAAAGGGTAGACGCCGGTCAAGCTGGCCAAGCATAAACAGCTTGCTCCCTTCAATGAGAACCAGTTCTACACACATGCTGCTTCCACAGTGCAGCACCTGTACCTGGAGGTACAGCTGCTTCCGGGGTGGTGCTCAGAGAAAGTCGTCATGCCCACCTCAGGAACAGAGAGATCTGGACAGAATCGCCAGACAGGTGGCTGCTGCTAACAAGAAACATTAGAACAAACGATGTTGGGTTAATTGCCTCATTCATAAAAAGCAAAATATAAAACAAAAAACGAACCCATATAGTAAACTCTCACATTCCCCCTCCTAGAAACCCAGCTCCACCAACTTTTTTTTTTTTAGGAGGTCCTGGGCCTCCTAGGACCTTGTACATGGGAAGCAGGCACTCAACCACTGAGCAACACCTGCTCCCCAATGAGAGTTGGTTTTCTCATTCATTTGTTTCGTTTTTAGGAGGTACGGGTGATCAAGCCTGGGGCTTTGTACATGGGAATAAGGCGCTCAACCACTTGAGCTACATCTGCTCCCACTCACCAACTTTTAATGCCATGTCATTCATATAATTCTATCTACCCATCTATCCATCCATCCAGCTATCCATCCACCTATCCCTCTGTCTTTCCATCTATTTATTTTCTAAATATTTGAGAATATGTTATAGACATCATGCTCCTTGAATACTTAGTCCTGCCAGGCGCATTTCCTAAGAACAAGGATATTCACTTATGTAACTACCTGAAGGGCAGTGTGGCAGTTTGGCATTGTTTATGAATTTCAAAAATAGCTATTGGATAGTGTTTGTAAACTGGTCTGTTCCTCTGGGTGTCTTAGATTGTAGTGAATTCAGAGGTTTCACTTTTACTTGATTAAATTATGATTAAGGCTTTGATTCGGCTGTGTTGGTAGGATGTTGAGTCCTGGCCCCCTTGGTAGGTGGGGACCCACAGGGAAAACAACACAGCAGAGGAGAGAGTTTGAGTTTTGATGCCGGAGCCCAGGGGACAGAGCCAAGCTATTCGTCTGATAGTTCAAAGCTGAAGAGACTAGAGCCTTCAACAGCAGAGAAAGCCTGGTAAGAAATGAGCTCTGGGGAGAGAGACGAGCCTTATGCCAGCCTACAGCTGAGAATGGAAGGAGCTGGGGCCACGGAGCCCTAGGAGGAAGAGGAAGGCTGGACCCTCGCAGACATCAGCAGCCATCTTGCTCCAACACATGGCAGCACACTTTGGTGAGGGAAGTAACTTAGGCTTTATGGCCTTGTGACTGTAAGCTCCTACCCCAAATAAATACTCTTTATAAAAGCCAGCAGATTTCTGATACTTTGCATCAGCACCCCTTTGGCTGACTAATATAGGCAGTTACCAAGTTCAAGTCTGTATTTCAATTTTTTCTTATGTTCCGATAATATCCATTTGAGCATTTCCTCCTCTGTTATTAGATCAGTGGAAACATGTATTGCCTTTAGTGGTTATTGGCTCTTTAATCTCTCTCTTTCTCAACTGTGATCAAGTGCTTCTACGATCTTATTTCTGTCATTTAAAACTTTGACCCATCAGGAGGTGATGTTGAGGTAAAGTGTGAAGTAGACATCTACCTCTTGTTTTCGGTTGTCTTTACAACATTCGTTGCATTATCTGTCTATTAGAGTTGCAGATTTGAGAGGTCACCAGAGATCAGAACCTGCAAGGAGGTGTCCAGGGAAGCCAAAGTGGTCTCCACATGAAAACGACTAAATTTACTACTACAGTACAAATTATGAAAATTGGTCTACCCCCAAACCTTCCGCCCAGATGCCTTCCAGAGCTGAGTTGTACCTACCCAACAAGAAGGACAAGACGCTGACTCAGTTGCTCCCTATTGTAAACATACCTTGGAAAGATAGGAAGACAATGCTAAGAAGATTGCTGAACAACGTGACAAAGCTTGCAACTCTGAGTGCTTTCATGTGATGGAAATCACAGATGATTCATCGGTGGCCAGTTCTGGAAATAATTAAACAGAGAGAAAGCAACTATGGGTGAAGGCAGGGTGGGCTGCTCCAGGGAGGGCCTCTGGGAAAACTGATAACCAAAAACCCTACCAGGTTTTTGTTTGTTTGTTTATTGTACCTCCCCTCCCTCACCCCTGAAAGACTCTTTCCAGGATCATCCTGGAAAATTAAAAGTAAACTATTGCCTGCAGATTAATGGGAAAAACAATGCCCTCCCTCCTTAAAAAAAAAAAGCTCCAATGAATTAGTTTATTTTTCTGTTTCGAGAATTAGCTTCCATTTCAGCTATAGCCTGGGTCTGGTTAACTATCAGATAGAATGAGTTCGTTGTCATAATTCAGACTTTGTTTTCAAAAGACACACTACTTTCCAATCAACCCTTTTGTCCTCCCTCTGGGGTTTTGGTGCCTGTTCTAATTGTCGGGGCCTTTTCTCCGGGACCCATGAGTTGCAGCTAATGAGGAAAGTGTTGGGTGCGGATGTGGGTGAGGACAGGATGTTCAGGACACTGTGGGGAAGTTGGGGTGGCCTTTCCAAGGACAGACCGTCCCTTAGCTGCTGGGCAAGAGGGTGGGGATCTGAGGGCCTGGGAGAATGGGGTTCTGGAGAAGAAGGGGCTCTACAAAAACAAAAGACCTGCATGTCCGGAGTGGGTAGCCCAAGCCAGACCGTCCACTCAGACCCAGGGGACTTGGATAAGGAGTTTGGATTTCATGGATCCTCAAGGAGCCACAGACAGGTTTTCATAGGGGTGTATCACGATCAGGGTCAGGCTCACCGGGGCCCCAGGGTGGGTGGTGGAGGCAAGGGGACAGATGGGTTCCGAGGTGAAGGTGTCATCTAGGTATCATCTAGAGGTAGGTAGGAGCAGAGGTGGGCCCTCTGGCTGAGTGACCAAATGGGCATCGCCAGATGGAGGACGCAGGGTGACAGCAGATTTGGAGGGAAAGTGCTGGAATTGGATACGGGGCGTCCAGATGTCCAGGAGGTGGTGGTGGTGGTGGTGGTGGGGCTTATACCAGAAACTCAGTGTCCATCCGGGCTGAACACATGAGAAAAGGGAGAGGGCAGGAAGCCCCATGGGGTGCACCTCTGTGGGTAGGTGGAAGGAGGTTTGGGGAGAGGCTAGGTTGAGCTGCCAAGGGGGCACGTGATTGCAGGGGGCTTGTCCAGTTTTCCTGAAAGCCCGCCTGGGCCAGCTGCACAGGTCACCCCCAGCAGCCCAGGTGGAGCTACTTGGGTGGCTTTGCTGGACAGGCAGAGTTGAAGGACAATAGCTGTCGGGTCAGTTAAGACCATGTACTGGACATCCAGGCCAGTCTGGTGCCCAAGCTGAGTAGGGGTAATGGGGGAGGGGCGGTAAAGAGTAGGGGTGGGGGTGGGACACAGCATTTATTGACCGTTTGCGTAAAGTAGGGCATGTCCTTGGCATCTTGCCTATTAAAAATAATAACATTGCAAATTGCCACAGGGCACTTCAGGGCAGTCAGCATTTTAAATGAACTCATTTCATACTGCAACTGCCCTGAGAGGTAGGGAGTGCTATCCCTGTTTTGCGGATGAAGACACGGAGGCACAGAGAGGTTAGGACACTGTCCCAAGGTCTCACAGCTTGTGAGGGGCCTAGCTGGGAGTGTCTGGGACCCGGTCCTCCTGTTTCCATGGGGTGTTTCCAAGGCTCCTGCATGCCCCGGCATGGCCTGCTCTCCTGCAGATACGCTTTGTTTTGTTTCCACTTTCAAATGCAGGGACAGAGGTTCAGGGAGCTGGAGTGATGGGGGGGGGGGGCGGGCGGGCGGGCTGCCCTGGGTGTCTGTGCAAAGCTAGAAGCTCAGTGGGCAAAAGGCTTCAACGGCCTGAAAAGAGACAGCTTGGCAGGTGTCCCAGCAAGAATACGGGCTGGAGAGAGGCTTGGCTGAGCTCCCAGAGGTCTCTGGAAGCTCTGGGGGTGTCAGCTGGAGATGGGACTGGCCTTTTTTTAATCAGCCCCTCTTGCTGTCCCCTGGCACCCCCTCTTCCTCCTCTCCAGCTCACCCCTGCCTGACTGGGTTTCTCCTTTCGAAACCTGTAAGGCTGGAGGATCCTCTCTACAGAGATGGGTGGGAGGTGGGATCCTGGGACAGGGCTGTGGATTGGGGCAGGGGGGGATCTGGAGGATTGGGGCTGGGGGATGCAGACAGGGACTGCTGGGCAGGAGGGACAGTTTTCAAGCTCAGGGTCTCAGGGCCTTTGGGATCCCTGCCTTGTTCCCCTCCCTCTGTCGTCCCCACCCTCAGGGGTCCCCAGGGGACTTTCCTAGAAAATGGACTCTGGGGTGAGTGTCCAAGCTTTTGCTTATTGCTCAGCACCTTCTCTTTCATTCTAGAAAATGCTGGGTGTGTGTGTGTGTGGGTGATGAATAGAAATAAAAAATCAACCGCCAGAGCAGGGGCAGAAAGAAGGGGCCAAGGGAGGAGGAGGTTTCCCAGGCAGGGGCAATGAATGGACTTGAACCTCAGAGGGCAAGATTGTGCCAGGGGCAGTCAGGCGAAGGAAACAGTAGGTGCAAAGGCCTGGGTGGCTGTTCTTAAAGAGTCAAGTCTCGTCTCAGGAGCAATAGGGAGGAGCCATGGAAGACTTTAGAGCAGAGAAGATTCCTCCCAGCCTGCTGTGCAAAGGAAGGATTGGGGAGAAGGGAGAGGCAGAGGCAGTCGACCAGCCCAGAGCTGATAAGGCCTGAAAGGGTAGAAGAATGGAAGGAAAGAGGGAGACTTTTTATTTTTAGAACTTTTTCTTCAAGGGCAGCACACATGGGGAAAAATGAAACATCACAAATGTCTGGTTCAAAAAAATTTTCACAACACAAATGTACTCATGTAGCCATCTCCAGCCCTCCAGCAGCCCATTCCATCACTGCCCCACCAAGAGTAACTGCTCTCTGGACCCTTAACAGCAGAGATTAGCTTTGCCTGTTATTTGAACTTTATATGGGAAGCAAGCAGTATGTTCTCTTTGTGCCTGGCATCCTTTGCCCCATGATAGACGTGTGAGATTCCTTCTTGTTCATCATTGTTTATTGTCATTGCCATATAGCAGGGTTTCTCACCCACTACTAACATTTAGGATCGAATAATTCTTCATGTGGGCTGCTGTCCCACGCATTGTAGGAAATTTAGCAGTATCCTTGACTTCTGTCCAAAAAGCTGTAACATAGCCATTCAAATTATGACAACCAAAAATGTCCATAGACATTGTCAAATATCCCCTTGCTCAGGGGTAACATCACCCCTGGTTGAGAATCAACTGCTCTCTAACATTTCCCAGTGTGAGTTTCCCGCAATTTATCTATTCTTTACTTTGGTTTTTGGGTTGCTTCCAGATTTGGACTATTATGAACAAAAGTGTTAGGAACATTCCCATAGGTTGGTGAACATAAATATGTATATCTTTAGGGTTTATATCTTTGGGGCAGAATTGCTCAGTCCTAAGTTAGGTGTTTATTCACCTTTATGTATACTGCCAAACAGTGTTCCAAAGTGGTTGTTTGATTTTACGCTTCCATCAACATTGTAGAAGTGTGCTACAGTTGTCCTAAATCCTTGGCATTTTCTTTTTCACTTTTTATTTTTTAAAATTTTTTGTCTTTTAAAAGACACTCAGATTATACAAATGCCACATAAAAAATATAGGGGGAGGGAAGCGGATGTGGCTCAACTGATAGAGCATCCGCCTACCATATAGGAGGTCCAGGATTCGGTTCCTAGGGCCTCCTGACTCATGTGGTGAGCTGGCCCACGCGTAGTGCTGCCACATGCAAATACTCTGCCACGCAGGGGTGTACCCCGTGTAGGGGAGCCCTATGCGCAAGGAGTGCGCCCCGCAAGGAGAGCCACCCTGCACAAAAAGCACAGCCTGCTCAGGAGTGGTGCCACACATGTGGAGAGCTGACGCAGCAAGATGACGCAACCAAAAAAAGACACAGATTCCTGTGTCGCCTGAAGAGAATGTAAGTGGACACAGAATGCGAATAGACACAGAAAGCAGACAGTGGGGGTGGGGGTGGGGGGAAAGGGGAGAGAAATAAATAAATCTTAGAGAAAAAAAGCCAACCAATTTCTAAAAAAAAGGAAAAAAAAAATATAAAGGGGATTCCCATATGCCCCGCTCCTCATACCACCCACATTTTCCCACATTTGCAACAGCTTTCATTAGTAAGCTATATTCACTGCAATTGATGAACACGTTTTGGAGCATTGCCACTAAGTTCTTTTTCACTTTTTGTTAACACTTGGTATTTTCTTTTTCACTTTAGC
This sequence comes from Dasypus novemcinctus, assembly GCF_030445035.2. Taxonomy (NCBI): domain Eukaryota; kingdom Metazoa; phylum Chordata; class Mammalia; order Cingulata; family Dasypodidae; genus Dasypus; species Dasypus novemcinctus. The sequence goes on from NC_080691.1 coordinate 70,785,266, forward strand.
CATTCTGGTGGGTGTGATGACATTTAGTTTTTGTTTTCTGTTGTTGTTTTATTTTTTTCAGAGAAATCTTTTTATTTTTAAGTTTGTTTTTTATTTTTAAAGAAGCTTTAGATTACATAAATATTACATAAAAAAATAAGGGATTCCCATATGCCTCCCTCCCTCCCCCTCCCACACTTCCCCACATTAACAACATCCTTAACATTCGTGTGGTACATTTTTAACATTTGATTAGCATATATTGAAGCATTGCTACTAACCATGGACTACAGTTTATAGTTTGTCCCGCACAATTTTGTGGGTTATGACAAAATATACAATGGCCTATATCCATCACTTCAATGTCATGCAGGACAACTCCAATGTCCCAGAAATGCCCCATATTACACCTATTCTTCCCTCTCCCATCCCTGAGAACCTCTGGTGGCCAGGGCCTTTCTATCAATGGTAAGAGTTCTTCTGTTCCTAGAATAATAGTAAGACTATAGTGAATAATAATGTCTATTTTAGTCCATTGTTCGTTCCCCAATCTTGAGGATTTGGGGATGGTAATGCCTACTCTGTTTCTAATTGAGAGGAGGCTTAGATCCCAGGGGCAGATGGATGGAGTGATCTTGCTTGCATTTGCAGACACTCTCTGTTCCTTGAGATGGGTGTTATCCATCATCATTTCCTTCTTAGTTGTCGTGGGTGAGTCCAATGAATAGGAGAGTAGGTGTTGCAACTCTGCTGAAATCTGGGGCTCAATGGCACATGGATGGACCAAAGATCTAAGTCTCTGGGACATATATTTATCAAATAAAGAGCTAATTATAGGTTCATAAAAAGGGGAAGAAGGTGTAGAGAGCATAAAAATGAATCTCTGTTACACTGGGTTGCATAAATTCCAAAGTAAGTCCCACTGACAGGGTGTTGAATTCCTGAGCCATCTGCCCTGCCTTTTTTTTTTTTTTTTTTAAATATTTATTTATTTATTTATTTCCCCTCCCTTCCCACCCCAGTTGTCTGTTCTCTGTGTCTATTTGCTGAGTCTTCTTTGTCTGCTTCTGTTGTTGTCAGCAGCACGGGAATCTGTGTCTCTTTTTGTTGCATCATCTTGTTGTGTCAGCTCTTCGTGTGTGTGGCACCATTCCTGGGCAGGCTACACTTTCTTTTGCACTGGGCGCCTCTCCTTATGGGTGCACTCCTTGAGCGTGGGGCTCCCCTACGCGGGGGACACCCTGCGTGGCACAGCACTCGTTGCGCGCATCAGCACTGCACATGGGCCAGCTCCACACGGGTCAAGGAGGCCCGGGTTTGAACCGCGGACCTCCCATGTGGTAGACGGACGCCCTAACGACTGGGCCAAGTCCGCCGCCCTGCCCTGCTTATTGTTGCTGGATTTCTCTACAGCCCTCAGGAGCCCTGCTATTTGAGGCAACATTTACTGAGGCAGTCAAGGAGATCCTGCCAAGACTTACATAAGTGTAACCTCTGGAATGACTTCCTAACTCACTTTGAAATCTCTTAGCCATAAAAACTCATTTGTATTTACCATCTCCCCCGTTTGGTCAAGGTCTTTTTCCAGGTGCATTGTTAGTTGGTGCTTGACAATAATCCCAAGGCACCAGGGAGGTTCATCCCCAGGAGGCATGTCCCACATGGGGGGTGGGGGGGGAAGGTAGTTCATTTATATGCTGAGTTTGACTTAGAGAGAGGGATGGCTTTTAGTTTTAACTCACATTCTCCCTAATGGCTAATGATGACAAGCCTCTCTTCATTTATTGGCCCATTAGATACACCTCTTTATAAAAGGCTTGTGCTTCTTTTGGAGTTTCTGCCTTTTTTTCTTATTGAGTTGTAGGTGCTCTTTATCTACTCTGGAAATAAATCTTTTTTTTGGGGGGGTCAAGGTATTTGTAAAGCAACTATCTTGGAAGGGGAAATTTGGGGGACATTCAGGAGGTAAGGTCAATTTATCTAGGTGACTTATTGTAGGTCAGAGAGAGGAAGGGGTTGGGAATGGTGCAGTAATCTCTGGTCAAGCATCTGCACCACCCCTGGGGTGGGATCATGGAAGGAGCCACAGGTGGAGTTGGTGCTGATGCATCTGAGGATTTGGGGGACACCAGGCTGCAGCTGGATGCTTGGACCTGGAGTCAAGGAGGAGGTCCAGGCTGGAGAGAGACTGAGAGAGAGGTGGGAGTTTCTCACGGGGAGCAGGAGAGATACCTGTGGAGCAGGCATGGGAAGAAGGTTCTGGAAGGCACATAAGGCAGAGGCAGAGGAGCAGAGAGGAAGGAGGCAAACTGCAGAGACCAAAAACTTAGACAGTATCAAGGAGAAGGGAGATGTCAGCAGAGCCAGCAATTGCTGAGAAGTCATGGGAAGTAGGGACTGGCACAATGTGAATTTTTGGTTGCTGGGAGGTCTCACCTGGTGCCCAAGGAGTGATGGGGGCAGTGGACCAACTGCAGGGATTAAGGAGTAAGGAGAGGTGAGGTGGAAGGGCCAGTCCTCCAGGAAGATGGAACAGGATATTGTTCCCTTCACTAAGAAAACAGAGGACAAATGCCAGGCCATTCTTACTTCCCACCTGAATTCTATAGCACAGGCTGCAAGCTGCAAACTTGGTTGAAAGTGACATTGTATTGCCCAGGAGAAGCTGGCTGGCTGAAGCAGAAACTCTTCTTTCTGACTTCTGAAATCCTCAGAAGAAGGAACACTCATTCATTGTTGGTGGGAATGTGAAATGGCGCAACCTTTGTGGAAGAGTTTGGCTGTTCCTCAGAAAGTTAAATATAGAATTACCATATGACTTGGCAATCCCATTTCTAGGTACATACTCAAAAGAACTGAAAGCAGGGACTCAAAAAATATTTGCACACTGATGTTTAGGAGGCATTATTCACAACTGCCAAAAGCTGAAAGCAACCCAAACATTCATCAACCAATGAATGGATAAACAAGATGTGGTATATACACACAATGGAATGTCATTCAGCCATGAAAAGGGAATGATGTGATACAGGCAACAACATAGACGGACCTTGAGGACATTGTGTTGTGTGAAATAAGCCAGATACAAAAGGACAAATATTATGTGTTCTTACTGATTTGACATAATTAGAATAAGCAAATTCATAGAGTCAAAACCAGAATAGAGATTACCAGGGACTGAAGTGGGAGAAAGGAATGTGGAGTTGCTTAAATTATATAGCATTTCTCTTTGGGATAATGGAAAGTTTTGGTGATGGATGGTGGTGATGGTAGGTAGCATCACCTTGTGATTGTATAAAACCCTGGTTCTATATTCAGGTTAAATGTGGTTAAAAGGGAGAAATTTTAGGTTGTACGTATGTCACTATTCTAGACATTTTTTTAAAAATCCATAGGACTGTACAACACAGTGAACTGTAAAATAAACCATGGACAATGATAAAAAAAATGTTCTTGCATTGATTCCAACAAATAAACCACCCTAAGGCAAGGTGTTACTAAAAGCGTGATGTATGAGAAGTCTGTATTTTTTGCATAATTTTTTGGTAAACCTACAATGTTTCCAATTTAAAAAAAAAGGAAGGATTAGCACTCACTCTTTCTCTATGTCAACAGGATTATATTTCAAAAACATGCTGTCGAGTGAAAAAGAAAAACAAGTTATGGAATAGTAGCAAAGTGTGATGCTATTTATATAAAGTTAAAATACATGCAGCAGTGCTGTGTGATGTTGATGATACATCTCTGTGTTTGACAATAGAATGTTATGGGAGTAGTTGCCCCTGTGGGGAGCACAGTGATTTCCTTCTGGGTTCTTGTGACTTTCAAGTGTGTGTCCCCTCAGTGAACATGACCAAAGGTCAGGTCGCTGTAGGCCACTGTGCCCAGGAGAGTCAGGTGGCCAGAGCGGAGAGGGCTTGGATCAGCAAGACAAAACGGAAAGTGGCCCTGCTGCAGCCATCTGTCCTGGGGCCCCACAGGAAAGGGAGCCCCAAGAAGGTTCTAGACCCTGGAAATCATGCGCAGGATATGGGGCTTCCATGCATTTTTCTGAGAGAGCATCTGCTTGCAGTGGATTCATAAAAGTCAAGATCCCTTGATTCTTTTTTTTTTTAAGATTTATTTTATTTCTCTCCCCATCCCCCCCTGTTGTCTGCTCTCTGTCCATTCACTGTGTGTTCTTCTGTGTTTGCTTGCATTCTTGTCAGCGGCACCGGGAATCTGTGTCTCTTTTTGTTGTGTCATCTTGTCGTGTCAGCTCTCCATGTGTGTGACGCCAACCCTGGGCAGACTGTGTCTTTTTCCCACAGGGTGGCTCTCCTTGCGGGATGCACTCCTTGCACATGGCATTTCCATACATGGGGACACCCCTGCGTGGCACGGCACTCCTTGCATGCGGCAGCACTGTGCATGGGCCAGCTCACCACACAGGCCAGGAGGCCTGGATTTGAACCCTGGACCTCCCATATGGTAGATGGATGCTCTATCAGTTGAGCTACAACCACTTCCAAAATCCCTTGATTCTGAGCAGGAAAGATATAAGGTCTTTTGAGCTAGCCAAGTACAATGGGATTAGGAAATAGGAGTTTCCTTTTATGCATTAAAAAAATTAAGTGTTCAAGGAGCATGATATATACAATGCTTAGAAATGTTAAGAAGATAGATAGATAGATAGATAGATAGATAGATAGATAGATAGATAGATAGACCAATACAGCAAATGTGACAAAATGTTACAATTGGGAGATCAGGGTGTTTGGGGTGGCAGTGAGGTATGTTGGAGTTCTCCATGAGTTTTGCATTATCTTTACAACTGTCCTATAAGTTTGAAATTATTTCAAAATAGAAAGTGTAAAGTAATTCTTTAAAAAAAATTAATTTACTTATCTTTTGGCATAGAGTTCTGAGAATTTTTTTTGAAAGATTTATTTTTTATTCCTCCCCCCTTGTGACTTGCTTGCTGTCTGCTCTCTGTGTCCATTTGCTGCACATTCTTCTGTGTCTGCTTGTCTCCCTATGTTGTGCCATCTTGCTGCGCCAGCTCTCCACGGGCACAGGCCGTCAGCTCTCTGCGGGTGTGGGCTGTCAGCTCTCTGTGGGCACGGGCCAGGCTGCCTTCACATATGGGATGCAAACCCAGGGCCTCCCATATGGTAGACGGGAGCCTAACTGATTGAGCCACAGCCGCTTCTGAGTTCTGAGAATTTTAACACATGATTATATTAGTATAACCTCCACAGCCGTCACCTCAAAAAACTCCCTCAGGCTAGCCCGCTATGATCATACCCTTCCTTTCTGTCCCCCTCCCCATGGCAATCAGCAGCCTAGTCTCTACCACTGTTGTTTAGCTTTTCAAGAGTGTCCTAAGTTATACACCATATGTACCTTTGTGGGACTGGCCTCCATTACTAATTAGCATAAAGTCAATTACCAGATTTTTTATTTTTATTTTTTCAAACTTCACAGTCTTTTATCACCAACCTCATGGCAGGGTTAACTCTTTCTTTATTTTATTTGAAAAAAAAACTTTAGATTACATAAATATTACATGAAAAATATAGGGCATTCCCATATGCCTCGCTTCCTCCCTCTCCCACACCTTCCCACATGATAACATGCTTTATTAGTGTGGTAAATTTGTTACATTTAACGAGCACATATAGGAGTATTGCACTAAGCATGCATTATAGTTTACATTCCTTGGGACGGGCGTTGTCCATCATCATCTCCTTGTTGTTACTTGTCCTAGGTGAGTCCAATGAACTGGAGAGCGGGTGTTAAAACTCGGTTGAGGGAAGCAGATTTGGCTCAACGGATAGAGCTTCTGCCTATCACATGGGAGGTCCAAGGTTCAAATCCAGGGTCTCCTGACCCGTGTGGTGAGCTGGCCCACATGCAGTGCTGAGGCGCAAAAGGAGTGCCGTGCCACTCAGGGGTGTCCCTCGTGTAGGGGAGCCCCACGCACAAGGAGTGCGTCCTATAAGGAGAGCCGTCCAGTGCAAAAAAAGCGCAGCCTGCCCAGGGTGGCACTGCACACACGGAGAGCTGATGCAGGAAGATGGTGCAACAAAAAGAGACAGAGATTGCAGGTGCCACTAACAAGAATACAAGCGAATACAGAAGAACATAAAGCGAATGGACACAGAGAGCAGACAACTGGTTGGGGACGGGATGGGGAAGGGGAGAGAAAGAAAGAAAAAAAAACACACCCAAAAAAACTCAGTTGAGATTCTGGGCCCAAATGACACAAGGACTGCAGGGTTAATTAACTCTTTCACCTGATTAACAACAAAACAGCATCTCTAACAAGATCAAGGATGGCGGTGCAGACCTAATAAAGATGGTCTCTTAAACAAGGGATAAAAACACAAATTTTTTTTTAAAGAAAAATTTTCTAGTGTGGCAGAAAAACACATCCCAAACTGCCTGTAGTTCATAAAAAACTGCATTTGGCAGTCTATGCTGCCTCCAAAACCCTAACTGGGTAAAACGTGAGAAAAAAGCATCAACCCCCATATTAAAAAAAAAAAACCCCAAAAACTCCCTTTCTTTCCTCCTGATCAATTTCCAGCATTTATTCCAAGCAACACCTACAGACTAAGAGTACAAACAAGACCCCTCTTACTTCTCTTGGCAGCTGGCCATCTGCGAAGACTCACCAAGCATTATCCCTTCGCAATTTTCACTTCTGTTACTGCCCAGAAATTGATCCCCAATTTCCAGGCCAGTTTTCCGAAAGCTTGCAAAACATGCTGTTCTCCTCCAGGTCGGTGGCACAGCGTACCTGGCTGAGAGGGTGAAGCAGGGTGGGGGACAGAGCTCCTTTCTAAATGGGAACACCAGCTGCCTTATAAACCTAATGCCTAATCTACCAGGGAAAAACAAGTAGCGGCAGGTGCCAAACACTTGGCTGAACCAAGGAGCATTATGATATTCTCCCTCCTCTACCCTAAGAGAGAACTGAGGAGGGCTGGAAAGAGGCTCTTTGACCCAGGATTTGGCTTTGTAGTAGTTTCCCTGGTAGTACCATCTAGGCCAAGAAAACTCACCAGTCACAGGGTCAGTCTTCGTTGCTTCTGATTGGACAGAGCTGAGCTCCCAAATCTCGCAAGAGCAGCTTCGCCTTACACCGTATGCTTCTCAATGACTAGGGAAATCATTTTCTTTTCATTTCAGCCTCACAACTGACGTGTTCTTCAAAAGAAGTGTCTCAAAAGATGTCGGTGGAGACCATCCCTCTTAGCTCAGGATCACAGCTCCTGCCATTCGATGGGCTTCTTGCCAGCCTTCTGTAGCAGCTCATTCGTTCTGGAAAAAAACGTCTCCGTCCAATGACACCTCTGGACACTAACGCCGGGCAGGAACGAGCCGTCTGCAGCACACGCTGCTGTTCCTGTCATGGCATGCTTTCCATCTGAGCATAAGAGCCCCAGAGTGAGTCGACAAGGCCCTTCAAGTTCTTGTTTAATCGGGACCCCACTTCATGGGTAAATCACTCCCAGGCTTTTTCCTTATGGGAAGTGGCTTGAAGCGTCTGGACAGTGAGGACACCTTGCTTGACACCTCCGTGACCAGGTGGAACAAAACCATCTAAATGGAAACATTCATAAATGTTTTCCAACCCGGGTGGAGGTGGTACAGGTTTTTGTTTTTTTTTTTAATAGATTTTTAAAAAAAGATTTATTTATCCTCCACCCCCCACCCCGTTGTCTGCTCTCTGCATCCATTTGCTGTGTGTTCTTCTGTCTGGTTGTCTTCTTTTTAGGAGGCACCAGGAACTGATTCTGGGACTTTCTGGAGTGGGAGAAAGATGCTCAGTCTCTTGCGCCACCTCAGCTCCCTGGTCTGCTGCATCTCTTATTGTTTCTTCACTGTGTTTCTTTTTGTTGCGTCATCTTGCTGCACCAGCTCTCTGCTCAGGTCAGCTTGCCTTCACCAGGAAGTCCTGGGAATCAAACCCTGGACCTCCCATATGGCAGATGGGAGCCCAATAGCTTGAGCCACATTTCATTCCCCGGAAAAGGTTTTTTTTATTTTTTATTTTTTATTTTTCTCTCCCCTTCCCCTCCCAGTTGTCTGCTCTCTGTGTCCATTCGCTGTGTGTTTTTCTGCGTCCACTTGCATTCTTGGCGTCACTGGGAATCTGTGTCTCTTTTTGTTGTGCCATCTTGCTGTTTCACCTCTCCGTGTGTGCAGCACCACTCCTGGGCAAGCTGCACTTTTTTCCGCATGGGACAGCTCTACTTGGGGGGCACACTCCTTGTGCGTGGGGCTCCACACGGGACACCCTGGCATGGCATGACACTCCTTGCGTGCAACAGCACTGCTCGTGGGCCAGCTCACCACACGGGTCAGAAGGCCTGGATTTGAACCCTGGACCCTCCACATGGTAGGCAGACACTCTATTTGTTGAGCCACGTCTGCTTCCCTGGAACGGGTTTTTGAACACTAAAGCAAAGCCCATGAGCTTGATTGGGTCCGGGATATGGATCCTGTCCAAGGATGACATCCTTCCCACCTCTTATGTCACACATCTGGGATCATGTGGAGACTTGATGTAGGGGGTAGATAATGTAATGTTTTCTTTCTCCCAAAACAAATCCCACGAGCATTATAAAATGAGCTCTCTTCTTCTAATGCTCATCAAAACCCACTGGCACATGGCCAGCTGTGAATCTTGGCAGGGCCCTGCCTTGTTTCTCTGGATTTGCAATTGCTCCAGGCCTCGTGGCAAGCAAGGCGGTGTGTCGGGCTTGCCCTGCCTGGCCCCGGGCCTTCTTGGGGGACCGGACAGCATGCAGTCCCCGCAGGGGTGGTCATGAGCTGCAGCGACCCTTCCTGAGATGCCTGCAGCTTCCAGGCTGTTCGCAGAAAATCCCCATTTGTGGAGCTTTCAGCCGAGAGTGTAGGTGGGAGCACACTCCGCCTGTGGGATAAGGAACCCAGGGGCTAAGCCCAGCTGGGGGGCGGGGAGCTGTGAGGGGTGGTCCACCCAGGCTCCCACCCTTTCGGCAGGTCCCAGGCATCCTTTTCCTGGCAAAAATCTGGCAACCAGATTTTTAACCACAGAAAAATCTTAAAAAAAAGTTGGGTTCCTTCTGGAGCTTGCCAGTTTTTCTTTATAGCATGATAAGGGAAACAAAAATTCCTTATTGTTAAAAAAAAAACTACATACTTTGTTAATGGCTGCATAATGACTCTTATCATATATACAGTTTACTTAACTCATAGTAACCGGTTTACTTAACTCTGGCACCTGAGGTTTTGTGCTCAGTGAGTATTAAAACAATGCTCCCATGAGTGTTGTTATGTGTAAATATTTGCCTCCTTCTCATATTTCTTCAGAATAGATTCTCAGAAGTAGAAATACTGGCTTTAAAGAGACAAACGTTTTATGATTCTTGGTGCACGCTGCTTGATGCTATCTAGAAGGCTGCAATTTATTCTGATAGGAGCAAGCTGAAACAAGAGTTTTGGGATTAGGGAAGCGGACTTGGCCCAGTGTTTAGGGCGTCCGTATACACATGGGAGGTCCGCAGTTCAAACTCTGGGCCTCCTTGACCCGTGTGGAGCTGGCCCATTCGCAGTGCTGATTGGCACAAGGAGTGCCCTGCCATGCAGGGGTGTCCCCGCGTAGGGGAGCCCCACGTGCAAGGAGTGCGCCCCGTAAGGAGAGCCGCCCAGCGTGAAAGAAAGTTCAGCCTGCCCAGGAATGGTGCCGCACACATGGAGAGCTGACACAAGATGATGCAACAAAAAGAAACAGATTCCTGTGCTGCTGACAACAACAGAAGTGGACAAAGAAGAACATGCAGCAAATAGACACAGAGAACAGACAACTGGGGAGGGGGGGAAGAGGAGAGAAATAAATAAAATAAATCTTAAAAAAAAAAGAGTTTTGGAATTAAAAAAATTAAAGTCATAATTTAAATAGACAAAAAGACGCCTGGTTTTAAATGTGCAAATTAACATCTTTCATTAGGCATGATGTTGATCTTTTTCTACTGGTGTATCAGTGCCATTGGTTTGTTTGTATCTGTGACTTCTTGGCTCAGGGCCTTTTCTATCCCTTGGTTGGAATATTAGCATAAATCAATTCATGTGAGTTTTTTAAGTTTTAAAGAGCGACAAACCAGTGCATTTCTTTACTAATTTCTTCCACAGCTCCTTTCCCTTCTAGTGCCTTCTGGACATATGGAGTGTGTGGTTTATATTTGGATAGTTAACTCTTCAAGCCACCTTGGATTTGATATCAATAAAGTTGCCCCCAAACTTAGCAGCTCAAGACAGCCACAAACCTTCATGACCCTTCCAGGCTTCTGTGGATCTGATCAGGAGCTCAGGAGCCGTTGGGTTGGCCGGTTCCTGCAGAGTCCCTCGTGAGGCCATGTGCCCGCTGGGGCTGGAGGATTTGCTTCCAAGGTGGCTCAGTCACATGACTGGCAAGTTGATGCTGGCTGCTGGGGGGAAGCCTCGGTTCCTGATCAGATGAGGCTCTCTTCGGGGCTTTTTTTTTTTTTTAAGATTTATTTTTATTTAATTCCCCCCCCCCCCCTCCTGTCCTGCTGTTCTTTTTCCTTTGTTTGTTTGTTTGTTTTTGCTGTCTGTATTGTCTTCTCTTCTCATCTTCTCTCCTCTAGGATTCACCAGTTTCAATCCTGGAGACCTCTGATGTGGAGAAAGTTTCCCTGCCAATTGTGACACCTCACTTCCTGGTTTCTGCTGTGCTTAACCTTGACTCTCCCCTTGTTGCTCTTTTTTTAAAAATTATTTTTATTTATTTATTTTTCTTTTTTCTTTATTTTCTTTTAAATGTTACATTAAAAAAATATGAAGTCCCCATATACCCCCACGTCCCCCACGCCACACCTCCCCCATCAACAAACTTTTCGATCATTGTGGCACATCCACTGCACCTGGCGAATACATTCTGGAGAACCGCTGGAGCACATGGACAGTGGTCTACATTGTAGTCCACACTCTCCCCCAGTCCACCCAGTGGGCCACGACAGGACACACAACATCCAGCATCCATCCCTGCAGCACCATCCAGGACAACTCCAAATCCTGAAAATGCCCCCACACCATATCTCTTCTTCACTCTCCCAACCATCAGCAGCCACTGTGGCCATCCTCTCCACATCACTACTACAATTTCTTCCCTTACTAATCCCAATAGTTCCCAGCAGAACACCAGTAAGTCCATTCTAATCCATACTCTATTCCTCCATCTTGTGGACCTGGGATGGCTATATCCAGTCCTCCTCTACATCAAAAGGGGGTTTAGATTCCACATGGATGATGGATGCAATTCTCCTTCTTGCAGCTGTAGGCCCTCTTGGCTCCCTGGTGTGGTGGTTGAGCCTCTTCACCTCCCTGTCAGCTGGCCAGGGTAAGTCTAAGAAACCAGAGGGTAGGAGCTGCAAGTCTGCTGAGGCCCAGGGCCTGGCCATCACATGGACATTCCAGAGATTCAGGTCTCCTAAGTATACACCAACGCAAACGCCAACCACAGGTCTGGTAAAAGTGACAGAAGAGGCATGTGTAGAAAGGTTATATTTGAGTCCATCTCCATCACATTCAGGAACACAAACTCCAAAGTAGGTCCAACTGACATGGCCCTGAACTCCAGAGCCATCTGCTTTGACCATAGAACCTGTGGGTCGCTGCAGCCCTCAGGAGAACCAGCACCTGGGTTTCCATCTACCTTTGCTGTCTCTGGTACCCTGCTGAGGCATGCATAAGCATCACCCCCTGATGGCTCCCGACTCTTTTTTGGAGACTCTTAGCCATATAAACTCACTTGTCCTTTCCATTTCCCCCTTTTCATCCAAAGTAAAAATGCAATTTTTAACACCTGATATTACGTATAGGCTGAGATATTCTGCCGGTCTGAGTTGACCTCTTTGTTTATGGTCTTTTTGTAGTTACATCATCAGCTGGTGCTTGGTAGTAATCCTTTGGTGCCAGGGAGGCTCATCCCCAGGAGTCATGTCCCATGCTGGGGGAAGGCAATTCATCTATATGCCGAGTTTGGCTTAGAGTGGCCACAGTTGAGCAACATGGAGGCTCTCAGGAGGTAACTCTTAGGCAACCCACAGCTATAGGCCTAGTTCATATTTCAGGCACACAGGCTCATAATTGGAGCCATCAGTATCAAGGGCTCATCGTTGCACCATCCATCTTTATTGGTTTTTGCCATTGTACTTGGGGGATTGTTGTTGTGCCATTGGGGAATGTGACAGCTCCCCTGGTCAGGAATTCAGCACTCTCTCATCTGTCGTTTCCAACTGAAACCAATATGAAAATAGCCAAACCTTTCTATGTACCTTTCTATATAAATGCCCTGGAGAACTCCCTCTCAACCATGTGCTCCCCACTAATGACACCCCACGCAAGTGCTCCTCCCCCACCATAGTTGAACCTTTCTGTAGTCCAAAACTTCTTCAAAAAGGAAACCCAATATATTGCCAGGTTCCCTTAATAGAAAAATGGAATATAGTGATGGTTAGATATAGAATACATAGAAATTTAGAAAAATTAAATAAAGGAAAAATAAATTGGGGTATCAAAGAAGTGAAAAAATGAAAAAGCTTGTTTTTGACATTTTGCCTTTCATTACTGCCACAGGTGTTGCCCTGTATGTACAGTGGCAAGGCAATTTCTTCCATTTCTTCCTCAGTGTCTACCTTCTTTCTTTTTCCCCCTGATTATTAAGTTTCTCTCTCTCTTTTTTTTTATTATCTTTTTTTGGTCTTTTTTTTTTTTTTTAAAGTTCCTCTTGACATGAGTTTTAGGTCACAATAATTCACATATACAATATATGGTATTCCCACATATCCAACATCAAACTCTTTGTCCCTTCCCCAACAGTGATCTTTTCACATGATCATATTATATTTGTTGCAGCTAGTGTACAGATATTGAAGCGATAGCTTTCAAACATGGTTCCATTTAGGTTTAAATTATGGTTTATATTTTAGACTATACAATTTTCTAAATTTTTAGTTATCTTATATTTTACATTATGGTTTACATTTTAGCCTATAAGACTTTTATACATTTTTGGTGTAATTTAACATGACCTATATCCATCATGGCATGATCTTGTGGAACACTTCCATTGCCCCATAGTTACCCTGATTCCATGTATTCAACACCTCTTTCCCCCTCCCCTCAGGGCCCACCATAACAATTAATCTTCATTACTTGAGGGACCATATTCAGAGATACTTGCAAAAATGTTGGGGGCTTTACATACTTGACTGCCCTAACCCATTGAGAGCCACTGATTCTCTCAAGAGATTCAATTCCCTCTGTTAGAGAACCTCAGTCCTCCCCAGGATATGGGTATACCGTCACTCTCATTCTATGGGTTTCCACTCAATGATATAATCCACTATGACAAAATGAGCACTCACACACTCCCCAGAAGCTTGCCCTGTGTCAGATGCCCCCCCCCCCTTAAGCATCCCAAACAGGCAACCTTCCATATTACATTCTCTAAAGAGTTTTCTCTACACCACAATTTCAACCACATACCTGACAATCTCCCATGATCAAATGTTCCCCTCACCCTCTCCCTCAATTTCTTCGGCAATCGGACCCATCCTCCCATCCTAAAGCCCATGCAGCCCCACCCTAAGTTATACCTATGCCCTCATTTTATCCCTTCCTTGTACAAATACTTACCTCCCGCTTATCATAGATTTCACCCAAGTAGCTGTCAGCTCACAACTTTCCTCTACCTTCCAATTACCTTAAAGTTTATCATCCAGTCTCTAGCTCTATGAGACAGCTTGGTTTACTTATGGTCATGTAGTATTTGTCCTTCAATGCCTGGGTTGCTTCACTCAAAATAAGGTTCTCAAGATTCATCCATGTTATTACATGTGTTTGTAGTGTATTTGTTCTTAAAGCTGAGTAGTATTCCATTGTATGTATATACCACAGTTTATTTATCCATTCATCTGTTGATGGGCATTTGGGTTGATTCCAACTTTTGGCAATAGTGAGTAGTGCTGCTATGAACATTGGTGTGCATATATCAGTTTGTGTCCTTGTTTTCAGATCTTCTGGGTATATACCCAGCAGTGGAATTGCTGGGTCATATGGCAAATCTACAGCTAGTTTTTTGAGAAACCACAAAACTGTCCTCCAGAATGGCTGGATCCTTCTGCATTCCCACCAGCAGTGGATGAGTGTCCCCATTCCTCCACATCCTCTTCAACAATTGTAGTCTTCTGGTTTTTTCATAGCTGTTCATCTCATGGGAGTAAGATGGTATCTCATTGTTGTTTTGATTTGCATTTCTCTAATAGCTAGGGATTTTGAGCATTTTTTCATGTTTTTTAGCCATTTGTATATCATCTTTGGAGAAGTGTCTGGTCAAATCTTTTCCCCATTTTTAAAATGGGCTGTTTGTCTTTTTATTTTCAAGATATAGGAGTTCTTTATATATGCAAGATATAAGTCTCCTTACCAGATATATGGTTACCAAATATTTTCTCCCATTGTGTAGGCTCTCTTTTCACTTTCCTGACAAACTCCTTTGAGGCGCTGAAGGCTTTAATTTTGAGGAAGTCCCATTTATCTATTTGTTCTTTGTTGCTCATGCTTTTGGTGTGAAGTCCATGAACCCGTTTCCTATTACAAGGTCCTGTAGATGCTTCCCTACTTTGCTTTCCAAGGACTTTATGGTCTTGGGTATTTTAGGTCTTTGATCCATCTTGAGTTGATTTTCGTATAAGGTATAAGTTGGTAATCCTCTTTCATTCTTTTACATATGGATATCCAGTTCTCCAGGCACCATTTGTTGAAGAGGCCATTCTCTCCCAGTGGAGAGTGTTTGGTGGCCTTGTCAAATACCGTATGGCTGTATATATGAGGATCTATATCAGAACTCTCAATTCAGTTCCATTGGTCAGTACGTCTATCCTTGTGCCAATACCATGCTGTTTTCACTGCTGTAGCTTTGTAGTATGTTTTGAAGTCAGGAAGTGTGATTCCTCCAATTTCATTTTCCTTTTTCAATATGTCTTTGGCAATTTGGGGCCTCTCTCCTTTCCAAATCAACTTCTTTTTTACAGATTTATTTATTTATTTATTTATTTCTCTCCCCTCCCCCCCACCCCGGTTGTCTGTTTTCTGTGTCTATGTGCTGCGTCTTCTTTATCCACTTCTGTTGTCAGCAGCATGGAAATCTGTGTTTCTTCTTGTTGCGTCATCTTGTTGTGTCAGCTCTCCATGTGGGCGGCACCATTCTTAGGCAGGCTGCACTTTCTTTCATGCTGGGCGGCTCTCCTTACAGGGCATACTCCTTGTGCATGGGGCTCCCCTACGTGGGGGACACCCCTGTGTGGCATGGCACTCCTTGTGCGCATCAGCACTGCGTGTGAGCCAGCTCCACACAGGTCAAGGAGGCCTGGGGTTTGAACCGTGGACCTCCCATGTGGTAGACGGACATCCTAACCACTGGGCCAAGTCCGCTTCCCTCCAAATAAATTCCATAGCTAGTTTTTCTAGTTCATTAAAGAATGCTGTGTTGATTTTTATTGGGATTGCATTGAAACTGTAGATCAGTTTTGGTAGGATATACATCTTAATAATATTTAGTCTTCCTATCCATGAACAGTGGATTCTTCCATTTATTTAGGTCTTCTTTGATTTTCTTGAACAGTGTTGTGTAGTTTTCTGTGTATAAGTCTTTTACATCTTTAGTTAAATTTATTCCTAGGTATTTGATTTTTTTATTTACTATTGTGAGTGGTATTTGATTCCTGATTTCCTCCTTAGATTGCTCATTATTGGTGTACAGAAATGCTACTGATTTTTGTGCATTTATCTTGTAACCAGTGACTTTTACCGAACTCATTTGTAAGTTCTAGAAGCTTTGTTGTAGACTTCTCAGGGTTTTCTATGTATAAGATCATATCATCTGCAAATAGTGAAATTTTGACTTCTTCCTTTCCAATTTGAATGCCTTTTATGTCTGGTTCTTGCCTCACTGCTCGAGCAAGTACTTCTAAGACTATGTTAAATAGGAGGGGTGATAGTGGGCAACCTTGTCTTGTTCCTGATCTGAGAGGGAAAGATTTTAGGATTTCACCATTGTAAACGATGTTAGCTGTGGGTTTTTCATATATACTCTTTATCTTGTTCAGAAAGTTTCCTTTTATTCTGATCTTTTGCAGTGTTTTTACCAAGAAAGGGTGCTGTATTTTGTCAAATGCTTTTTCTGCATCTATAGATATGATCATGTGATTTTTTCCTTTAATCTGTTTTTGTGGTATATTACATTAATTTATTTTCTTATGTTGAACCATCCTTGCATACCAGGAATGAACCCCACTTGGTCATGGGGTATAATTTGTTTAATGTGTTGTTGAATACCATTAGCAAGTATGTTGTTGAGGATTTTCGTGTCAAGGTTCATTGGAGAGATTGGTCTGTAATTTTCCTTTCTTATGGTATCTTTGTTTGGCTTTGATACTAGAGTAATGTTGGCATCATAGAATGAGTTAGGCAATGTTCCTTCTTTTCAATTTTTTGGAAGAGTTTAAGCAAGATTGGTGTTAGATCTTTCTGGAATGTTTTGTAGAATTCACCTGTGAAGCCATCTGGCCCAGGGTTCTTTTTAGTTGGGAGGTTTTTAATGACTGATTCTCTCTCTTTACTTGTGATTGGTTTGTTGAGATCATCAACTTCTTCTTTTGTCAATGTAGGCTGCTTATGTGTTTCTAGGAATTTGTCCATTTGCTCTAAATTGTTGTTTTTGTTGGAATATAGTTTTTCAAAGTATCCTCTTATGATAGTCTTTATTTCTGTGGGATCAGTGGTGATATCTCCTTTCTCATTTCTTCTTTTGTGTATTTGCATCTTCTCTCTTTTTTTCTTTGTTAATCTAGCTAAGGGTTTGTCAATTTTATTGATTTTCTCAAGAACCAGCTCTTGGTTTTATTTTTTCAAGTGCTTTCTTATTTTCTATTTCATTTAGTTCTGCTCTGATTTTTGTTATTTCTTTCTTTCTTCTTCCTTTGGGGTTAATTTGTTGTTTTTTAACTAATTCCTCCAAGTGTGCATTTAATTCTTCAACTTTAGCTCTTTCTTCTTTTTTGATGTATGAATTTATGGCTATAAATTTCCCTTTCAGTACTATTTTTGCTGCATCCCATAAGTTTGGATATGTTGTGATATCATTTTCATTAGTTTCAAGGTAGTTATTAATTTCTTTTGAGATTTCCTCCTTGACCCAATGTTTTTCTAAGAGTGTGTTGTTTAACTTCCAAATCTTGGTGCCAAATCTGGGTCTCTGGCCCTTGCAGATTTCCAGCTTCATTCCACTGTGGTCAGAGAAATTATTTTGCATGATTTCTATCTTTCTGAATTCATTGAGACTTTTTCTGTGGCCTAGCATGTGGTCTATCTTGGAGAATGATCCGTGTGCACTTGAGAAGAATGTATATTCTGCTGTATTTGGGTATAATGTTCTGTATATGTTGATTAGGTCCAACTCCTCTAATATATTGTTCAAAATCTTTGTTTCTTTATTGATTCTCTTTTGAGATGTTCTGTCCAAAGTTGATAGTGATACATTAAAGTCCCCCACTATAATGGTAGAGGCATCTATTCCTTCACTTATTTTTTCCAGTGCTTGCCTCACATATTTGGAAGCACCCTTTTTAGGAGCATAAATGTTTATGATTGTTCTTTCTTCTTGAAAGATTATCCCTTTCACTAATATGTAGTGTCCATCTCACAATTGTTTTGCATTTAAAGTCTATTTTGTCTGATATTAATATAGCTACTCCTGCCCTTTTTTGGTTATTGTTTGCTTATAAGATTGTTTTCCAGCAATTCACTTTCAACCTCCTTGAATCCCTGGGTCTAAGATGTGTTTCTTGCAGACAGCATATACATGGGTCATATTTCCTTATCCAAACTTTCAGTCTGAGTCTCTTGACAGGTGAGTTTAATCCATTGACATTCAGTGTTATTACTTTTAAGGAATTACATATATTAGCCATATATTCTTTGGATTTGTGTTTGTCATATTCTGTTTGATTTTCTTTTTCTGTTTTTGTCTTTTTAATTCCTCTTACACTCTCCTCCAACTCGGTCTCTCGTTTTTTTTCTTTCTTCCTGCAGAACTCTGTTTAGTATTTCGTGAAGGGCAGGATTCTTGTTGGCATACTCTCTTAGTTTCTGTTTATATGTGAATATTTTGAACTCTCCATCATTTTTGAATGCTAACTTTGCTGGATAGAGTGTTCTTGGTTGGAAATTTTTTTCTTTTAGTACCTTGACTATGTCATACCACTGTTTTCTTACCTCCATGGTTTCAGATGAGAAATCAGCACTTAATCTTATGGAGCCTCCTTTGTATGTGTTGGTTCTCTTTTCTCTTGCTGCTTTTAGTATTTTCTCTTTGTCTTGAATGTTGTATAACTTGACAAGCATATATCTTGGGGTAGGCCTGTTGGGATTTATGCTGTTTGGGGTGCATTGTGCTTCCTGGACATGTACATCCATCTCCCGCAATAGGTTTAGGAAGTTTCAGCCATTATTTCCTCCAACACCCCTTCTGTCCCCTTTCCCTTCTCTTCTTCTTCTGGGATGCCTATAATACGTATGTTTGCGCGTTTTGCATTGTCATTCAGGTCCCTAAACCCCTGCTGGATTTTTTCTGTCTTTTTATCGACCAGTTCTACTATCTGTTTGATTTCAGATGTACTGTCTTCCACATCACTTAATCTCTCCTCTGCCTTGTCGAGTCTGCTGTTATTTGTTGAGAGTGTATTTTTGATTTCTTGAATTGTGCTGTTCATCACCATCATATCCGTTATATTTTTGTGTATGATTGCAATTTCTTCTGTATTCTCTCCAATTGTTTTCTCCATATTCTTAATCTCTTCCTTTACCTCCTCAAATTGGTCCCTAATATATGTTTTGAGATCTTTAATTACTTGTTCATTGTTCTGTTCCTGGTTTTTAGTTTGTTCATTGGATTGGGGGCATGTTTTCCTGATTATTGGTTTGGTTTGTAATTTTTTGTTGCTGTCTGGTCATCATTTTATCCTGACAGGTCTGGTCAGTTGCTTAGCTTCTTTGTCTAGTTTGGAGTTTAATTAGTTGTTGTTTTTGCGTGTGTGTTAAGTCTTTTCTTTGTCACTTTGTTTTTCTTATTCTATTTCCTTATGTTGGCTAAGTTCTCTTGAAGGAAAATATTAGGGCCAGAGAAAGCAAAAGGAGTAAGAAAAGAAAATGAATAATAGTAGTATTGATAGTAAATATTAACAGAGGAACCATGTGAGATATAGGAGCATGAATATTAGACTCATGTAAGGTATGTAGAGTTATAACAGTAAGAAAAGTAGAGTACATAAAAATCTGAATATCAGGAGGAATACAGTATGAATTAAAAGGCCTTGTGTTCAGGAAAGAGGGAAAGAGAAAAGAGAGGACAATAATATAAAGAGTGAATATAAGGCAGAAAACAGAACAAAGGTATTAGTAATAAAAAGTCAAAAGAAATAGGGGGGCAAACAAAGAGAGGTGTAATGTAAGAGAAACAATCAATGATGGAGGATAGAAGGATGTAGAGGAAAGGGAATAGTGTTGATGGCCAAAATCAATACACACAGAAAAGAGTAAATGGAGGATGAGAAGATACAGCAAATGTGAATCTCTCCCTGCAGCACCTAATGTAAGAAGAATAAGAAAGTGGAGAAAGAAAGAAAAGAAAGAAAGAAAGAAAGGAAGAAAGGAAGGAAGGAAGGAGGAAAAAAAGGACAAAAGGGAGTGGTGAAGTAAGCAGGAAAAAGAAAAAGAGAAAGAAAGAAAAAAGAAAGAAAAAAGGGTCTTGGAGGGATAAAGAGGAAGGAAAAACAAGGAAAAACCAACCAAACACTAGGGAAAGTTTCAAGCAAGGAATCTTGTTTGTAGTTGAATAAAACGCTTAGGGATCTGACATTCCCCCTTTTCTCCCTTCTTCACTTTCCTCTCTCCCAAGCAGCAGGAAAGCTGCCTGAGAGGTCCAGTAGGAGATTCAAGTGGGTCCTTGTTGAATCAGCTCCGCACAGAAAACAACTGACTCTTAATTTCCAGAGAGAGAGCACCCACGCCTCACCGGGAACCCCAAGTATGCTATTGGAGGCTTGGAAAGCAACTCCTACAGTCCCTCTCCTTTAGGTGTGCTATGAGAGGGCTTGTTGATTTTCTGACTCCACCTTCTCCCAGGCCTAGTTTCCTATCCCAGTGTATTTAGGTGAATTGGGCTTTCTCAGCAGATTCACCACTCCTCTCTTCCCAGACTCTCCCCAAGCCAGCTGGTATTCTCCTCCAAGCACAAAAAAAGAAAAAAAAAAAAAAGAAAAAAAAAAAGGGGGGCACCAGAAAATCAAACCTACAGTAGCCAGGCTCCCCTGCTGCACCCCCCACCGAATCCCTCCCACCCACAGAGTCAGGCCAAAACCGGAGGGCTAAGGCAATCCCGGAAGTCCGGGAGCGCTGGACTTGGGAAAGGGAAGTCTGGGACTGTGCAGACCCAGGGCATGTAGGTCCGTGGAACAAAGGCTATGGGGGTTCAGGGGACACTGACCTGGGGACCATGCATCTGGGGACCATGGGGCCCAGGAACGCCACTGCACAACTGACAGATCTCAGGAAACACTGCGGCCACCAGCACCAGGGGGAAGGGTCCCACCAGTCCACGGCTTCCAACCTCTGTGCTTATAAGCCGCAATTCTACCTTTAGCAAGCACCACCTCCGCCACTCTCTCTCCAAATCGATGTCCACACACCCTCCGCCCTGCAAGCCCCCAAGACAGCCCACTCCAGCAAGACTCCAACCCCACTGGGCTGCCTTTTCGCAGGAGAGACCGTAAGGTGCACTCGCTCAGACGCCATCTTGCCCCGCCCTCTCCCCTTGTCTCTCTTGATGTGTCATCATCTTGCTGCATGATTCACTTGTGCAGGGCACTGGCTCACTACACAGGCACTCATGTGGGCACTGGTTCACCACATGGGCACTCATGCAGGCACTGGTTCACCACATGGGCACTCAGGCAGGGATGGCTTACTGTGCTTGCTTTCTCTTCTTTTTCACCAGGAGGCCCCAGGGATCAAACCCAGGTACTCCCATTTGGTAGGTGGAAGTTCTATCACTGGAGCCACATCTGCTTCCTCTTTGGGGCTTCTTATACCGCCTGGCAGCTGGATGAACAAGCAATCCAAATGACTTGAGGTGGTCAAACTACAACCTGCAGACCAAATCTGTCCTGCTGCCTGGTTTTACTTTTTTTTTTTTTTAATTGTGGCAACATAAACATGCCATGAAATTCACCATTTTAACTATTTTTAAGCGTACAATTCCGTGGCACTGGTTACATTTATGATGTTGAGCAACCATCACCACCATCCGTGACCAAAACTTTTTCATTGCCACAAACAGAAGCTCTGTGCCCAGGAAGCAATAACTCCCCATTCCCACCCCATCTGCCCGCCCCTGGTAACCTAAAATCTACTTTCTGTCTTTATGAATTTGTTACCTGTTTTTTTTTTGTTTTTTTTAAAAAAAGATTTATTTTTATTTATTTAATTCCCCTCCCCTCCCCCGGTTGTCTGTTTTCTGTGTCTTTTTGCTGCGTCTTGTTTCTTTGTCCGCTTCTGTTGTCGTCAGCGGCACAGGAAGTGTGGGCGGCGCCATTCCTCAGCAGGCTGCTCCCTCCTTCGCGCTGGGCAGCTCTCCTTATGGGTGCACTCCTTGCGCATGGGGCTCCCCTACGCGGGGGACACCCCTGCGTGGCACGGCACTCCTTGCGCGCATCAGCATGCGCATGGGCCAGCTCCACACGGGTCAAGGAGGCCCGGGGCTTGAACTGTGGGCCTCCCATGTGGTAGACGGACGCCCTAACCACTGGGCCAAAGTCCGTTTCCCGTTACCTTTTTTTTTTAAAGATTTATTTATTTTATTCCCTTTATTTATTCTGCCTTGCACTTGTTGTTTGCACTCACTGTCTGCCATCAGCTCTCTGCCGCGGCGCAGGCCAGCTTGCCTTCACCAGGAGGCCCCAGGAATCAAACCCGGGGCCTCCTGTATGGCAGATGGGAGCCCCACCACCTGAGCTAGATGTGCCTCCCTGTTACGTGTTTTTGTAAACAAGGTTTAATTGGCACACAACCATGCCCTGTTGAGATATGCTATGAAATGGCAGTTGAGTATTTGCAACCAAGACCCTTGCCTCCAAAGCCTAAAATATTTACTATCTAGACTTTGCAGAAAAATTTTCCTGGCCCCTGCAAAAGACCAAGGTGGAAGCTGTAATATCTTTTATGATCTAGCCTTGGAAGTCACATGCTATCATTTCTATAGCATTCTGTGGGGCGCATAGATCACCCCATCCCTGATTTAATGTAAGAAGAAACTTCTCAAGGGTGTAAATAAATATCAGGAGGTGAGGGTCACCAGGGGCCCTCTTGGAGTTTGGCCACCACACAGCGGGAATTTGTGGATAATTTTGCAGAGTTGCTTGACTGTCTACCCAAAATTATTTTCCCCTCTTCATGACTAAAGAGCACTGATTTTTGTCTGAAGCAGCAACATGCTCAGTTTAAAACACAAATGTCTCCCTGTTTCCCTTGTGGCTAAAAGTGGCCATGTGATCAGTTCTGGTCAATGAGATAAAAGTGGACATTTATGGTTAGGCTTGTGAGAAGTTATGGTTTACTTGAGTAGAAAGGGAAAACTGCCAGGCCTACCTCTTAGCACATCACCTTTCTATTTCTTTCTTGTCTGGAATATGGTTGTGATGCCTGGAAGTCTGGCAGCCACCTTGAGACCCTGAGGACAAAAGCCACTAAGAATAGTGGTGTGAAAAGATGGAAGGAGCCTGTGTACCAGCAGACATCATGGAGCCACTGTACCAGCACTGGGCTCCTTACTTTATGACCTCATGTTATATGAAGAATGATAAAACCCCTGCCTGTTTCAGTTACCATTAGCTAGATTATTTTGGGAGGTCATCCATTACCACATGCACTCCCAGAGTAATTCAGATGTTGTGTGACTTAGGATCTATTTTGCCTCCCAAATAGTTAACTAGTTGTCTTATCACCATTTATGGAAAAATTCTGATCTGTGATACCTGCTTTATTATGCAAAAATTTACAGACATACACACAAGACTTTTTTTTCACTGATTCTATATCATATTTTATTGCTGGGGCCACACTCTTAATTATTCTAGCTTTATAATCTGTCTTCATATGCATAAGGCCTCCTTCCTCCTCTTAATTTTTTCTCCATTACCTTCCCCTTTTTACTCTTCTATGTGAAGTTTTGACTTGATTCATCCACCTCCTCCCCACAATATCTCAAATGGAGGATTGGGGTTTAAGGAAAGCTTTTTTTATATTGTCCAGTGCAGGTCAGAAGTCTTTCAAGAGACAATAGCCTGGATGAGTCATTTTCTTTCCCTGTTTTTATTTTCTAAGCTATTTATGGGGTCCTCACAGGATCAGCCCCAGACCAGTGCTTGAAGCTGTCCACCAGTATCGTTTAATCCTCACAGCCCTCTCTGGAAGCAGGTACTATTATGTCCCCCATTGGACAGATGAGGAAATTGAGGTTCACAGAGGCTCCCTGACTTGTCCAGGGTTACCCAGCTAATAAGGGGTCAGAGCCATGATTCAAACTGAACACCCCATCCTCTGTTTTAGCGCCTACACTGCCCTGCCATCTTGTGAGCATCCAAGGCACTGTCACCTCAAGGGATGGAAAACACAGCTTCAGCCAGTCACAGGAGGCTGCTGAACTCCTCGACAGAGCTTGCCTTGTGTCCCTGTACTTCCAGAGGGAAATGGAGGCAGCTCCGGCAGTGGCCCATACTCCCAGGCAGCAGCTGAGAAAAATCCAGATGTTTCCTCAGGAGAAGGAAACATCAGGACCCACGAGGCAGGAAACTGTTACTGGGGGTGGGGGGGAATTACCAGGGCCCCACTCCGCAGAGACTCCGGTGTAAGGTGACTTCACTCAAGCCTGGGGTCCCACTTCTGTGACCTGTAACCATGATGTCCCACACTTCCTCCACTTATTTATTTAAAAATAGATTTTTAATTTATTTTTAAAAGATACGTAGATCACACAAAATGTTACCTTAAAAAAAATATAGCGAATCGGCTGTGGCTCAACCGATTGGGCTTCCTTCTACCGTATGGGAGGCCCTGTGTTCGCATCCCAGGTGAAGGCAAGCTGTCCCGCGCCCACAGAGAGCTGACGGCCTGCGCCTGCGGAGAGCTGACGGCCTGCGCCTGCAGAGAGGTGGCACAGCAAGATGACGCAACAAAGGGAGACAAGCAGACACAAAAGAACGCAGCAAGTGGACACAGAGAGCAGACAGCAAGCAAGCCGCAAGCAGGGGGAAATAAATAAAATGAATCTTTAAAAAGTATATATATATAGGAGGTTCCTATATGCCCCACTCCCCACACCCCTCCCCCACTTCCTTTATGTCTCCATCCCTTTTGTCCTCACAATAGCTTTGCCAGGGCATCATTTCTTCCAAGAGGTCTTTCCTGGTGCTTGTAGCTAAACAGGAAGAAGAAAACCCATTCATTCAATGCTTTGGCAGTTACAACCTGAGCACCTACTGTGTGCCAGGCTTGGTGCTGGGGATTAGGCAATGAATGGGACCAAGTCCTTCTCTCTGAGTTGAGAATCAAGTGAACAAGGGTTCATGACAGCTCTTCTCCTTCTGAGCACCACAAAGCTCAACAGCCTTGTTGCAGGGACCCCTTTCCTGGCAGTGTTGGGGTGGAGGGCTGCCCTGCCACTTCCATGCTCCCTGGGTTTAGCTGAGTCTGGAACATTTCATCAATCCATCCATCAAGGAAGCATCTGGTGGGGGCTGGGTTCCCACGAGCCAGCCATGCCACTGTCTGCCAGATCTGAGTCTGTGTCCAGCCACGGGACATCTAAGGGGACATATGTGGGCATTGCCTGATTCTCGGTCACTTGAGGGGCACAGTGTTTTTTTTTTAAAGATTTATTTATTTATTTTTCCCCTTCCCCTCCTCCCACCCTGCTGTTTTTGCTGTCTGTGCTGTCTTCTCATCTCATTTTCTCCCCTCAGGATTCACCAGGATTCGATCCTGGGGATCTCTGATAAGGAGAGAGGTTCCCTGTCAATTGTGCCATCTCAGTTCCTGGTTTTTGCTGTGTGTCACCTCGACTCTCCCCTTGTCAAAGATTTGTTTTATTTATTCTCCCCTCCCCACTCACCCCGTTCCCCCCACTCCCCCTATTGTCTGCTTTCTGTGTCCATTCACTGTGTGTTCTTCTGTGTCTGCTTGCCTTCTCCTGTGTCTGCTTGTCTTCTCATTAGATGGCTCCAGGAACTGATCTGGGACCTTCTGGAGTAGGAGAGAGACTATTACTCTCTTGTACCACCTCAATTCCCTGTTCTGCTGTTGAGAAATAAAAAGCATTACCTTACAAAAATATCTAACATGTCACTCCTGCCCCGCTTCTATAAATCAGCCTATGAAAACATGGCCTAGCGGGAGGATAACTGACAAGTAACTCCTGCCCCCACATCTGTAAATCAGCCTGCAAAAGCACAGCCTCGCACCTGCGTTGTTTCTTTAACCCTGTTTGCAAAATTTTGCCTAGCACCAAGTTAGCCAATGAGCAAAAGTTATGCTGATTCTACCCGAAATCCTATATAAACCTATGGAAACTGAAAAATGGGGCTCAGAATTTGGAGACTGACTCTCCTCTGGGCCCATGTGTAATAAATCAGTTCCTCCCCTTCTCCTGAGTGCCAGATTTGGGTTTCTCTCCAGTTCAGTACTCCTGGCTTTGCTGCAATAGCTACATCTTATTTTCTGTCCTCTGTGTCTCTTGTTTTGTCATCTTGCCACGCCAGCTCTCTGTGTCAGCCAGTACTCCTGAACAGGGTGGTTTTCCCATACTGGGTGGCACTCCTATGCAGGGCAGCATTCCCGTGTGGGCCGGCACTCCATGGGAGTCAGTTCGCCACATGGGCCAGTTTGCCCTCACCAGGAGGCCCTGGGCATTGAACACTGGACTTCCTATATGGTAGATGGGAGCCCAATTTGTTGAGCCACATCCGTTACCCACCTTGTCTTTTTTTTGATGCGTCATCATCTTGCTGTGTGACTCACTCATGTGGGCACTGGCTCACCATGCGTGTACTCGCATGAGCACTGACTTGCCGCATGGGCACACTTTCTCTTCTTCTTTTTCACCAGGAGTTCCCAGGGATCGAACCCAGGTCCTCCTATATGGTAGGTGGAAGCTCTATCACTTGAGGCACATCTGCTTCCCAGGCACAGTGTTTTTAGGGGCCCATGAAAATGTTTTCATTTTCATTTCTTTTATTTTTATTTATTTATTTAAAGATTTATTTTATTATTTCTCTCCCCTTCCGCCATTGTTGTTTGTTCTTCTGTGTCCATTTGTGTTCTCAGCGGCACTGGTAATCTGCCTCAATTTTTGGTTGCGTCATCTTGCTGCATCAGCTCTCTGTGTGTGCGGTGCCACTCCTGGGCAGGCTGCACTTCTCTAGCGCCAGGCAGCTCACTATGGGGTGCATTCCCTGCATGTGGGGCTCTCCACATGCACAGCACTCCTTGTGCATGGCAGCACCATGTGTGGGCCAGCTCACCACATGGGCCAGGAGGCCCTGGGTTTGAACCCTGGACCTCCCATATGGTAGGCAGATGTTCTGTCAGTTGAACCACCTCTGCTTCCCTTCATTTCTTTTAAAGTCTGAAGGAGAAGCATTGAATATACTAATAATGAATATATAATAATGACTCTGCCTGGTATATTCATTTTTGTACTAGTGCATTTGTAAAATGGGATTATTAATTTTTAAATAATTTTTAATGAAAACTTTTTTTTAATTAAAGAAATTGTAGGTTTACAGAAAAAAAAAAACATGGATGAAATACTGAGTTCTCATATACTATCCTGTTATCAACACTTTGCCTTAGCATGATACAGTTGATTTAATTGATGAAAGGACATTTTATAATTGTGCAATTAGCTATTGTCCACTGTTTATAATAGGAGTCACTGGCTGCATTGTGGGAGGAACACAACATGGAGACAAAACCTGGGGGCCCACAAAAATCATGATGTGGTCCTGGTGCACTTCTCCCCAGGAGATCCCTGTCCCTTCCTATCACTCCCTACCATGGGGAGGGAGATCGAATCTCACCATGCCCCTGTTCAAAATCCTCCCACAGAGAGGGAAAGCAGGGAAAATTGGAAAAATAAATTAAAAATGCAAAAGAAAGGAAAATAAATAGAATAATAGAATTAAGGAGGAAAAAAAATTAGCTCCCCTGTAGTTCCCCAACACACTCAGAATCAAAACTTCTAAATTCTCTATGACAGCCAGTGAGACTCCCTATCCCTGCCCTCACCTCCTCCCACTCACTCCCTTGCTCTTTCCACTCTGACCTCCCCGGCTGCCTTGCTGATCCACAGCCATGCTGAGCCCAGACCTGCCACAGGGCCTTGGCACTTGCTGCTGCTCTGCCTGGAACACTTTTTCTGGATATTATTATTGCTAACTCCTTTGCAGCCTGCAGGTCAGACCGTGAATGTCACCAATTCCAGGAGACTCCTTATGTCTCCAGCTAGAGCAGCTCTACCCGATCACATTACTATACTTTAAGTGTCTTCATATCACTAGCAGAAATCCTCTTGCTTCTCCTGGTTCTGGTTATGTATTGCTGTGTACCAAGTCACCCTAAAACTTATTATCTTTCATGGCTTGAGGGGCCTGACTGGGCTCAGCTGGGCAGCTCTGCCTCAGGGTCTCTGAAGTGGTCTGTCTTAGTCTGCCAGATCTGCTATGACAAATACCACCCAATGGGCTGGCTTAAGTGACAAGCATTTATTATCTTGGTTTCAGAAGCTAAAAGTCCAAAATCAAGGCATCGGCATGGCCATGCTTTCTCCTGGGGTGGGTAGCGTCCTGGTGCTAACAGTCTCCATCACATTGTGATAGCCTTGCAACCTCTGGCTTTTTATAAAGCTTCAGGTAATACATATTTGGTCATTCCTACACAGGGTCTCAGAAGACTCCAGTCACAAATGAGTCCAAACCTTAACTGATAATACATCTTCAAAGGGTCCTGTTTGTAGATGGGTTTGCATTCAAGGAAGATGGATTAAGATTAAGAACACATTTCAAGGATTACATTGTACAGAGTTTCTACTTGGGTTGATCGAAAAGTTTTGGAAATGGATGGTGGTGATGGAAGCACAGCATTGGGAATGTAATTAGCAGCACTGAGTTGTATATTTGAATGTGGTTAAAAGGGGGAGATTTTAGGCTGTATATATGTTAGAATAAAAATTTTAAAATACGGGAACCAATGTGGCTCAGTCTGATGGGCGCTCCCCTCTCATGTGGGAGATCCTGGGTTCAGTTCCTGGTGCCTCCTGGAGAGGAGCAAACAAAGAGCAAACAGAGGAACAAACCATCAGGGGGGAGGGGGGAAACATAAAATAAAATTTTAAAAATCTAAAAATAAGACTATGTAACACAGTGAGCCTTATTATAAATGATGGATGATAATTAATAGTACAATTATCAAAATGTTCTTTCATGAATTGTAGCAAATGTACTGTGCTAATGCAAGGTGTTGACAGTAGTATTTTATGCATGATTTTTCTGTAAACCTACCACTTCCCTAATGCAAAAAAATTTTTATAAAAAGGGAAAAAAATGTCTTTTGAGGGCAATACATATAATTCATAATGTCATACGGTCACTGTCAGATGGCAGCCAGGGCAGGAGACATTTCTAGGCTTCATGGATCACACATCTGATGATTCACACTGACTGCAGGCTGGGACCCCTATACGTGCCCTCTCCATGTGACCAGGGCTTCCTTGCATCACGGCAGCTATGTTCCAAGAATGAGTGTCCCAAAAGGAGCCAGGAGGGAGCTGCATTGCCATTTATGACCTTGCCTTGTGTAGTGATTTGATATGGTCATGAATTCCAAAAATAGATATTGGATTAGGTTTATAAACTAGTCTGCACCTAGTTTATACCTAGTCTGCACCTAGTGTGATTAAATTATGATTAGATCTTTGATTGGGTCACATCAGTAGGGTGTTGAGTCCCTACCCCTTGGTGGGCGGGGACTCACAGATAAAAGGAATGGCAAAGGACAGAGTTAGAGTTTTGATGTTGGGTTTTTGATGCTGGTGTCTTGAGTTGGAGCCCCAGGGAGTAAGCACACAGAGGAGCTTGGTTGTGAGGAAAGAGAAGCAAGTCTTGGGAAGAGAGGAACCCTGAGCCTGGAAAGAAGCAAGCCCCAGGAAGAGAGGAAACCAGGAAGCCTGAACCCTGGAAGACGTCAGCAGCCATCTTGCTCCAACAGGTGGCAAAGACTTTGGTGAGGGAAATACCTTATGCTTTATGGCCTGGTATCTAAAAGCTCCTACCCCAAATAAATACCCTTTATAAAAACCAACCAATTTCTGGTATTTTGCTTCAGCACCCCTTTGGCTGACTGATACACCTTGTGACATAATGTCACTTCCACCATATTCTATTGGTCCACCCAGGTTCAAGGGGAGGGAACCTAAACCCCAGCTTTCATCAAGGGATGTCAAGACCTCCCGTGGCAGAAGAGCAGGTGGGATGGGAATTCAAAATTTCCCAGCACCATTTGTTGAAGAGGCTAATCTTTCCCCACTGGATGTACTTGACATCCTTTCCGAAAATCTTGGACACAGACGAGTTTCTTTCTTTTTTAATAAGGTCTTCCTAGACTCTTAAATCTTTCTTTTTAATTATCAAAAGCATTGTTCTTTTTTTTTAAGACTTATTTATTTATTTCTTTCTCTTCCCTTGCCCCCCACCCTGGTTGTCTGTTCTCTGTATCTATTTGCTGTGTCTTCTTTGTCCGCTTCTGTTGTTGTCAGTGGCACAGGCATCTGTGCTTCTTTTTGTTGCGTTATCTTGTTGTGTCAGCTCTCCATGTGTGTGGCACCATTCCTGGGCAGGCTGTACTTTCTTTTGTGCACTTTCTTTCACGATGGGTGTCCCTCCTTATGGGGCACACGCCTTGCGTGTGGGGCTCCCCTACACGGGGGACACCCGTGTGTGGGATGGCGCTCCTTGTGCACATCAGCACTGTGCATGGGCCAGCTCCGCACAGGTCAAGGAGGCCCGGGGTTTGAACCACAGACCTCCCATGTGGCAGACGGACACCCTAACTGCTGGGCCAAGTCCGTTGCCAGAAAGCATTGTTCTTGCTTGCCTCAAAATTTCAACTGCTGGGGGAAAATCACGTGTGAACCAACACTTCCGGGCTATTTGGACACATACCTCTTTGTCCAAAATTTACAAGGTGATGTGTGTAAAGGAAACACGGGCTGCTGCTGTGGCCGTGGTCACTGCATTTGTCAAGGCGGTCTGGAGGCTCAGGATGGAGCTGTACTTCATTTCATCCTCTAGGATGCAGCCCAATTCCTCAGTGACAGGGGGTTCTCCCTGCTGTGCACACACTGGCCAGCCACTGCTTGTTTCCTCATCTGTAAATGTGGCACCAAGCCTAGACTTGGGGACCTGTGAGCTGTGTACTTGTGATCATAAGGGCCCCATACTTGGTCTGATGCTCTGCTGTTGCTGTCTGGAAATTCTTAGCACATTTATTTTTGAACTTGTGTTTTGTAAGTGAAATCTGATGGGGAAATGGAGTAGGCAAGTGAGCAGAGGAGATATGTGTGTCCACTGCCCATGCCCCATGAACACTGAATTCTGGTGCATCCATAATGCCTGGGTCTGTACAAGGAACAGACTCAAGGTGAGTACAAATTACATCTACCACTGGGTAAGCAGCCACTGACAGTGCCAAGAGACCACACTTTCCCTGCAAACTTACTTCTTTCATATATATATGTATTTTATAATTTTTTAAAAAGATACATAGATTACATAAAGGTTATATATAAAATATAGGGGGGGAAGTGGCTGTGCCTCAAGCAATTGAGCTCCCGTTTACCATATGGAGGACCCAGTTTCCATCTCTGGTAACTTCTGGTAAAAAAAAAAAAAAAGGGAAAAGAAAATGAAAAAAGATGCGCCAGACCTGCGAAGAGAGGTACACCAAAAAGACAAAAGACAAAAAGATGTAACAATATAGAAAAAGAAATATATATATATATTTAATGGATTCCCATATATACCACTCCCTACCCTCCCACATTTTCCCACATCAACAATCCTTCATTAGGGTGGTACATTTGTTACAATTGATGAACACATTTGGAACATTGCCCCCTGAATGTGGATTATAGTTTATTGTAGTTTACACTCTCTCCCACTCAATTCTGTAGGTTATGGCTGTATATATAATGACCCATATCTATGGTTACAAGGTCACTCAGGACAATTCCAAGTCCCAAAAATGCCCCCATATTACACTTTTTTCCCTCTCCCTGCCCTCAGCACCTCCAGTGGCCACTGTCTCCATATCAATGATATAATTTCTTCCATTGCTAGAATCACAGTAACTCTATAGTAGAACACCAGTAAGTCCACTCTAGTCCACAGTTCATTCCCCAATCCCAAGGATTCTGGGATGGTGATGCCCACTCCACCTGTCATTGGGAGGGGAATCAGAACTTACTTCTAACTCTGCAGGTAAACAGTGGCATTCTAAGCAACAGAAATAGCCCATCATATCCTTTTTTAGGCATGTTGCTTCCCTGAATTAGCCATCTGTGGTAGTTTGAGGCTTCTATAGACCTCAGAAAAGTAAGTTCTGGGAAGCAGATGTGGCTCAACTGATAGAGCATCCGCTTACCATATGAGAGGTCCGGGGTTCAAACCCAGGGCCTCCTGACCTGTGTGATGAGCGGGCCCATGCACAGTGCTAATGTGCGCAAGGAATGCCATGCAGGGGTGTCCCCTACGTAGGGGAGACCCACGTGCAAGGAGTGCGCCCTGAAAGGAGAGCCACCCCACATGAAAAAAAGCATAGCCTGCCCAGGAGTGTCACCGCACACACATGGAGAGCTGATGCAGCAAGATGATGCATCAAAAAGAGACACAGATTCCCAGTGCCACCGAGAATGCAAGTGGACACAGAACACCCAGTGACTGGACACAGAGAGCAGACAACTTGGGGGGAGCAGAAAGGGAGAGAAATAAATAAAATGAATCTTAAAAAAAAAAAAAAAGTAAGTTCTGTGGCCCCACGGGCATGTCCAGGCCTGTGGGTATGAACCTACTGGAGATGGGACTTTTGACTAGATCACTCCAGTGAGGGTGACCCAGGGTGGGTCCTACTCCTCTTCCTGGGGTCCTTTATAAATGGGATGAATGCAGAGAGGCAGGGAAAGGGACCCGCAGGAGCAGAGAGAAAGCTGTGGGGGCCAGGAGCTGAATCCAGTAAAACCCAGAGGGGAAGGGAGAGGCCAGCAGGTGCCATCACATGCCTGGCCTTGGGACAGAGGAGTCCAGGATCACCAGTAGCCAGTCTCCAGGGAGAAAGCATCCCCTAATGAGGCCTGGATTTGTACATGTTTCTCAACCTTGAAACTGCAACCTTGCAACTTCCTAAATCCCCATCGTAAAAGCCAACCCATTTCCGGTATATTGCATTTTGGCAGCTCAGCAGACTGAAACACCTCATGACTATTCACACTGAAAATGATGACATAGAAGGGAAGGGCAGGACACGGACATGGTACAAGCGATTGGGCTTCGTCTACCATGTGGGGAGTCCAGGGTTTAATTCCTGGGACCTCCTGGCCTGCATGGAGTGCTGGCCTGTGTGAAGAGTTGGTGCAGCAAGACGACGCAACAGAAAGAGACACAGAGGAGAGACAATAAGGGACACAGCAGACCAGGGAGCTGAGGTGGCACAAGAGATTGAGCATCTCTCCTCCACTCCTGAAAGTCCCAAGATTGGTTCCTGGTGCTGCCTAAAGAGAAGACAAGCAGACACAGAAGAACATATAGTGAATGGACACAGAAAGCAGATGGCAAGTGCAAAAACAATGAGGGGTAGGGGAAATAAATCTTTTTTTTCTTTTTAAAAGGGGGAAGTGAATGTGGCTCAAGTGATAGGGCCTCCGCCTACCACATGGGAGGACCTGTGTTCAATCTCTGGGGCCTCCTGGTGAAGAAGAAGAAGAGAACATGTGCCTGCATGGCGAGGCAGTGCCCACACGACAAGCCGAGTGCCTGTGCATCAAGCTGAGTGCCCGTGCAGTGAGGCAGTGCTGGCGCAAGTGAGTCACGCAACAAGATGGTGACACAACAAGAGAAAGGCAAGGGGAGAGTCAAGGTGAAGTATAGCACAGACCAGGAACTGAGGTGGCACAATTGACAGGGAACCTCTCTCCTTAACAGAGACCCCAGGATCAAATCCTGGTAAATCCTAGAGGAGAAAGACAAGAAGAGAAGATAAAAAGAGAAATAGATATAGAAGATCATACAGCGAATGGACATAGACAGCAAAAACAGAAGGGAGGGAGAGGGGAGAGTGAGGGTAGAAGAAAAGGGTAGAGAAAAAAAGGGAAGGGCAAGATGGAAAACTGGGAGTGTCTTTTCCTGCCGTCCTTCCTCTATCCAGTAAGCTGAAGGTAGAGAGCGCTGGTGGTATGCGTGCATCTCAAAAAGTGAAATGAAAACAGCTGTTAGTTCTGTGCAGCTTTTTTCCCTAGTTCTGGTAAGAATGAAACCAGAACCAATGTGTACTGCGTGCAGTCACACTGGAATAAAGCTGAGAGATCCTGCAGGCTCCCAGCACATCCATGTCAAAGGCCACGCAGAGAAGGTCCCTCTGATTCTGAACCAGTTTGTAGAATTCCTTGCAGAAACTGGACACAAACATGGCCATGGCAGCCAGCTGTGTCTGCAGAGGGAGACTGTTGGGACAATGTATCAATTTTGGGAGAACTGACATCTTCTTCATAATGAGTCTTCCAATATATAAACAAAGTTTAACTCTCCATTTTTGTATGTCTCCTTTGCTTTCTTTCCTCACAGTTTTATAGTTTTTAACATATAGAACTTATACTTTTTCTTACACTTGTACATGAATACTTCATTTTTTGATACTACTGCAATTACTATTTTTTTAAAATTTCAAATTCTAGTTTTTCATTGTTAGTATATAGAAATACAAATAATTTTTTTTATATCATCCATATATCCTGGGACTTTGCTAAACTAACTTACTAGTGCTAGGAGCTTGTAGTAGTCAGGGTTCTCCAGGGAAACAGAACCAACCATATGTGTGTGTGTGTGTGTAAATACTGTGAGATTATAGGAACTGGCGCACACAGCCATGGGGATTGGCAAGTCCAAATTCTGTAGGATAGGACACAAGTTGGAAATTCTGATGAAGATTTTAGTGAATTCTCTAAGAGAAGCTGACTGGCTAAAGTAGAGATAGAAATTCTTCATTTTGACTGCTGAAATCCTCAGTTTTCCCTGTAAAGCCTTTGACTGGATGAGACTCCTAACATTGCTGAAGGCAGTCTCCTTTGTTGACTCTAGATGCAATCAGCTGTAGATGCAATCAACTGATTGATGCTTTAAATCCAAAACATCCCTACAGTCACAATCCGGCTAGTGCTTGCTTGACCAAATGACTGGACACCATCATGTAGCCAAGTTGACACATGAACTTAGTCATCATGTGTTCATCAGAGTCCAGACTCATGACATCTATTTCTAGCATTGACAAGGCTTTCTGCCTCCCACTCCTACCCCCCCAGCCCACAGCACAGATGGGATCCCATCACCCACTCCTGATTAGGGCGCCCTGAAGAGAGCTCACACTTCTTACTTCAGAGAAGCAAGCTCTTCCCCAGGGTGCTCCATGCTGGCCTCTGGGAGAAGTCTTTCATTCCCACCTCACAGGGGTTGTGAACATCTGTGCACCAAGCATGAGCTATTTCCTCTCATTTTAGTTTGCTAAAGGCTGCCAAGGCAATATACCAAAAATGGGTTGGCTTCTACAATGGAGATTTGTTAATTTATAAGCTTACAGTTCTGAGCCATGAAAACATCATAAGGAGAAGCTTTCTCTCTGAGTGGCAACCATGGACCATGAGGCACATGGCAGCCTCTGCCAGTTGCTGCCTTCTCCTCCAGGCTCTGTTGTCTTCACTCTCTGGCTGCTCCTTCCATGGCTTTCTCTCTCCCAGGTGCTGTTGATTTCAGTTTCTTGCTTTCATACCTTTCTCAGCTTCTGTGGTTCCTCTCTGAACCCCTGGGTCTTTTCTTTCTGCATCTGTGGCCTTTTTTCTCTGTATAATCACTTCATTTATAAAGGACTCCAGTAAGAGGATTAAGACCCACCCTGGGCTATGCCTTGCTGAAGTAATCTAATCAAATGACCCTTAACTGAAGTAATCTAAAGGTCCCACCTACAATAGGTTCACACTGACAGGAATGGATTAATTTAAGAACATAATTCTCTGGGGCCACAAAAGACTCAAACTACCACACTCTCAGTAGAACACCAGACCCCCACCTCATCCCATGCCAGCACCTCTTCCTCTGTATCCCCCAAGACCACATCTCCCCTACTGTCCTCCTTAGTATCAGAATGGCAAAGAACAAAGTATGAGAGAACACAGCACGGGTAGGCTGGGTGTGCCCATCATCACAGGGACCACCACCCCTGGGAAGGGCCTCCAAGGAGGGCAGTTAGAGAACCCTATAAACACTGTAAAGTGCACACATGCCCTGGGACCCAGCAATCCCATTTCTGGGAATTTATCCTGCTGATGAACTGGCCCATCAACACAAATTCACGTTAGACATGATTTTGTGGTGCTGCCTTTGTGTTAGCAAAACTGAAATGTCCATCAGTTGGGGAGCAGCTAAATCAAAACAGGGATATAACCATGAAATGGGACTCTACATGGCCCCATTCATGGGAAGGGACAGCACCTGTGCCCCACATCAGTCCTATGTCCTGGGCTAAGAGCTCCACTGGTATTTATGCCTCTTCTTTTATGCCCTATGAAGCACATGCTATGGATCTCCCCATTTTGCAGATGAGGAAGGATACTGAGGCTGCCCATCAGGAGATCCCAAGGAAGAAGCCAGGAGAGTGAGTCATGGATCTGGACAACCCACAGAGCTGATCTCCATGCTTTGCTGTCTCTGTGAGTGAAATTGGAAAGGTGTCCAAAATCAATTATGAGTTTCAACGGTGTGCTGCATTTTGTAATATGTTAATATAGGGGAAGCTGGGTGAGGATTTAGGGACTCTCTGTGCTGTCTTTGCAACTTCTCTGTATATCTAAAATTATTCCAAAGTGAAAAGTTTTTTTCTTCATTTTTTTTATTTTTTAAAAGATACTTCGATTACAGAAATGTTACAGAGAATATGTAGGGGATGGCCATAAGCCCTGCTTTCCACACCTCCCACATTTTCCCACATTAAAAGCATCTTTCATCAGTGTGATACATTCATTGCAATTGATAGACATACTTTGGAGCATTGCCACTAAGCATGGATTATAGTTTACACTGTAGTTTATATTCTCTCCCACACAATTCTGCAGGTTATGGCCAGATGTATAATGGCCTGTATCTGCCATTGTAGTGTCATTCAGGATGTTTCCCAAGTCCTGAAAATGCCCCCCATTACACCTGTTTTTCCCTCTACCTAACCCCAGAACATCCATGGGTCCCTACCTCCACAACAAGGGTAGTTTTTCCATTGTTAGAATCACAAGTATTCTAGTAGAATGCTAGTAAGTTTATTTTAGTCCATAGCTCATTTCCCAACCCTGAGGACTCTGGGATGGTGATGCCCACTCCACCATTAATTGAGGGGCTTCAATCCCTTACATCCGATGGATGAGACTCTCTTGCTTGCAGTTGTAGGCACCTTCAGTTCCTTGGTATGTTGTTTGTCCCACATCTCTTCCCTGTTAGTTGTCCTGGGTGAGTCCATTGAACTGGAAAGTAGGTGTTACAACTCTGTTGAGATTCAGGGCTCAGCTGGTACATGGACAGCCCAAAGATTTAAGTCTCTTGGATGTACACCTATCAACTCTAGTAATAATTATAGGTTCAAATAGAAAAACAGAAGAGTCATGCACAGGGAAACCACTGCTAAGTCTAACTCAATCTCACTGGGGAGCATAAATACCAGTTTAGGACCCACTGACAAGGGGCCAAATATGTCCTGTCTAGATGTCTCAATATCCCTGAGGAGCTTCGCTATTTGGGATAGAATCTACTTGGGCTGTCAATGAGATCCTGTTGAGATGTGCGTAAGTGCTACCCCCGACTCACTTTGAAGTCTCTTAACCATACAAACTCATTTGTCTTTAGTGTTCCCCCTTGAAAATTTTTTGAAAAAGAAAAAAAAATAAGGTCCAGGGGTAGCAGGAAGAATTATATGCACATACATACACACGCATGTACTGAGTATACATTTCTGGAAAAAATGGCAACAGTGGTTTCTAGGAAGAGGAACAGGCAGCCTGGTGGTCAGGGGTCAATATCTATATCTATGTCTAGAGCCATGTTGTCTCTGTATCTATATCATCTATATATATCTAATACTGAGAAATCAGAAGCAATCTAACTTACCTATAGTAGAATATTGCTTAAATAAATAATGCTACAGTCATGTGATGGAATACTACATGGGCATTTAAAATAAAAAGATGAGGTAGGTCTACATTTATTGACATGGAAAAATGTTCACCACAATGAAACAAAACATGTGATTAGAAAAAGAACCAGTTAGAGAAAAGGCAAGATAGTGAGAGGTAGAAAATATGGGAGGAAACTTTTTAAGGGACATTGAGGATAAATCCTGAGATTCACGTAGAGGTTTTGAAAGGAACTAGAATAGTCAGTCTCCAAGTGGCATGAATGTACTATGTTGCCAGTACCTAGAATAGTGCTTAGCACTTAGTAGGTACTCTGTTATTAATAAAGAATGTTGAGGAGAAATAGTATTTGATGAAATAATGGGTAGGGATTTCCTAATGCGTTGGAAGCTGATTGTCTGGAGAAATTAGGTCCCAACTGGGAGTTACCAGTCAATGGGAATGGAGGAAGGGATGCCATGTTGAAAATAGGGGGGAGAGAGCAAGATGGCGGCTGAGTGAACTTCCCAGTTGCTAGCTCCTGCGGGGAATCGGCTGGGCGGCGTTGGCGACTCTTTGGGACCGGGCTGTTTCGGGATTTTTGCTGGTTCGGAGGTGTCTGGACATCGATTTGGAGGGAAGTGAACTTAACCAGCAATAAGAAATCGGAATAAGAAGAACAAAGGGACAAAGAGAAGATATAACACTTACGCAAAAACAACAGCTAATTAATCCCCAAGACTAGACAAAGAAGCTAAGGAACTGATTAAGCCCGTCAAGAAGAAATGATGACAAGACAGCAACAAAAATATACAAACCAAACCAGTAATCAGGAAAACATGGCTGAATCCAATCAACAAACTAAAAATCAGGAAGGGGAGCAGATCTTCGCACAAGCAATGAAAGATCTCAGAACATTTATCACCGACAAATTTGATGAAGTAATGAAAAAGGTTAACAACATGAAGACAACACTTGGAGGGGAAATTGCAGACATGCGCAAAAAAATAACAGATATGATGGAAATGAACACCACAATTCAAGAAATCAAAAATACACTTGCAGCAAATATCAGCAGACTAGAAGAGGCAGAGCAGAGAATTAGTGATGTGGAAGACAATACATTGGAAATCAAACAGATAGTAGAAGTGGTCAATAAAAAGGTAGAAAAAATCCAGATAGGACTTAGGGACCTGAATGATAATGCAAAACGCTCAAACATACGTATTATAGGCATTCCAGAAGAAGAGAAGGGAAAGGGGTCAGAAGGAGTGTTGCAGGAAATAATGACTGAAAACTTCCCAAATCTACTGAAAGAGACAGATGTACATATCCAAGAAGCACAGCGCACTCCACTGGTCATAAACCCCAACAGGCTCACCCCAAGACATATACTTGTCAAATTATCCAATGCTCAAGACAAAGAGAAAATTCTAAAAGCAGCAAGAGAAAAGAAAACCATCACATACAAGGGAAACTCCATAAGATTAAGTGCTGATTTCTCATCTGAAACAATGGAGGCAAGAAGGCAGTTGTATGATATAGTCAAGGTACTAAAGGAAAAAAATTTCCAACCAAGAATACTCTATCCAGCTAAACTAGCATTCAAAAATGATGGAGAGTTCAAAATATTCACAGATAGGGAAGCGGACATGGCCCAGTGGTTAGGGACTTCGCCTACCACATGGGAGGTCCGTGGTTCAAACCCCGGGCCTCCTTGACCCATGTGGAGCTGGTCCATGCGCAGTGCTGATGCACGCAAGGAGTGCCCTGCCATGCAGGGGTGTCCCCCGCGCAGGGGAGTCTCACGTGCAAGGAGTGCACCCCGTAAGGAGAGCCGCCCAGCGTGAAAGAAAGTGCAGCCTGCCCAGGAATGGCGCCTCATACACGGAGAACTGACATAACAAGATGACGCAACAAAAAGAAACATAGATTCCTGTGCTGCTGACAACAACAGAAGCAGACAAAGAAGATGCAGCAAACAGACACAGAGAACAGACAACTGGGGCGGGGGGGGGGAATAAATAAATAAATATTTAAAAAATATATTCACAGATAAACAGAAACTGAAAGAGTATATCAACAAGAAAACTCCCCTTCAAGAAATTCTTAAGGGAGTTCTGCAGGAAGAAAGGAAAAAACAGGACAGTCAGAGATGGAGGAGAGTGTAAGAGCAACAAAAAAGACAAAAATAGAAGGGGAAAATAAAATATTACAAACAAAATATAACAAACACAAATCCAACCAAAATATGGCTACCACAAATAATTCTCTGAACGTAATAACACTGAATGTCAACGGACTAAACTCACCTATCAAAAGATTCAGACTGGGCCACTGGATAAGGAAATATGACCCATCTATATGCTGTCTACAAGAGACACATCTTAGACCCAGAGACTCATGGAGGTTGAAAGTGAATGGCTGGAAAACAATCATACAAGCAAACAACAACCAAAAAAAGGCAGGAGTAGCTATATTAATATCAGACAAAATAGACTTTAAATGCGAAACAATTGTGAGAGACAAAGAAGGATACTACATTTTAGTGAAAGGGACAATCTGTCAAGAAGATCAAACAATCATAAATATTTATGCTCCTAACAAGGGTGCCTCTAAATACGTGAGACAAACGCTGGAAAAACTAAGTGAAAAAATAGATGCATCTACAATTATAGTGGGGGATTTTAATACACCACTATCAAATTTGGACAGAACATCTCAAAAGAGAATCACTAAAGAAACAAAACATTTGAACAGTATACTAGAAGAGCTGGATCTAATAAACATATATAGATCATTACACCCAAACACAGCAGGATATACATTTTTCTCAAGCGCACATGGAACATTCTCCAAGATAGACCATATGCTAGGCCACAAAGAAAGGCTTAATGAATTCAGAAAGATCGAAATCATACAAAACAATATCTCTGATCACAGTGGAGTGAAGCTGGAAATTTGCAAGGGACGGAGGCCCAGACTTCACACCACAATTTGGAAATTAAACAGCACACTCTTAGAAAAACAGTGCGTCAAAGAGGAAATCTCAAAAGAAATCAATGACTATCTTGAATCAAATGATAATGATAACACAACATACCAAAATTTATGGGATGCAGCAAAAGCAGTACTGAGAGGGAAATTTATAGCCATAAATTCACATATCAAAAAAGAAGAAAGAGCAAAAGTTGAAGAACTAACTGCACTTTTGACAGAATTAGAAAAACAACAACAAAGTAACCCAACAGGAAGAAGAAGGAAGGAAATAACAAAGATAAGAGCAGAACTAAATGAAATAGAAAATAAGAAAGCACTTGAAAAAATAAACAAGACCAAGAGCTGGTTTTTTGAGAAGATCAACAAAATCGACAAACCTTTAGCGAGACTAACAAAGAAAAAAAGAGAAAAGATGCAAATACACAAAATAAGAAATGAGAAAGGTGATATCACCACTGATCCCACAGAAATAAAGACTATCATAGGAGGATACTTTGAAAAACTATATTCCAACAAAAATGACAATTTAGAGGAAATGGACAAATTCCTAGAAACACATAAGCAGCCCATATTGATGAAAGAAGAAATTGAGGATCTTAACAAACCAATCATAAGCAAAGAGATAGAATCAGTCATTAAAAATCTCCCAACTTTCTGCCAGAGTGGGTAACACCATGGGGTAGAAACCCAAGTAGTGAGAGTGGGGGTGGACCCACATCCTGGGGAGGACTAATGCCATCAAATAGAGGGAACTGTATCTCTCGAGAGAAAGGGTGGCTCCCAGGGCATTGGGGCAGTTGAGCAAGTTAGGCCCTGAACACTATTCCATCTATCTCTGGAAGTGGCTCCTCGGGAAATGGAGGTTGGCTGCCACTGTGGGCACCAAGGTGGAAGGGAAAATGGACGTTAAATGTGTGGAACCAAGGTAAATGGGGGGTAAGAGAGGAGTTTCTTGAGAGTACACAAGGATGGATATAAAACATGTAATATTACACCATAACATATAGGAGATGACAGACTGATAATGTAAACCATAATGTAAAACATAGGATAACTAAGAATTTAAAAAACTGTGTATCCTAAAGTATGCACCACAATGTAAGCACAGATGTCACCTTGTTTGAAAGCTATTGTCTCAGACTCTGTACATCACGTTAAGTAAATATGATGTGAATAGGGTGTAAGAGTATCAGTGTGGAAGGGAAAAGGTTTTGTGGTGGATGTATGGGAGTGCTGTATATTATATATATGCATTGCTGTGGTCTAGGGCTCCTGTGAAGAGAATTTCAATAATTAGGGGAAAAAAAAAAAAGAAAAAGAAAAAGATAGGATGTAGAATTTTTTCCAAGTCAACACGTATTCTTTATCTAACCTTTAAACCCATCGCTATATGCCATTTCCTAGTAAGGGACCCTGACATTATATTGGGCCTCAAATTTCAGGGAGTTCTGGATCACAGAGTGGTTCAACAATGGCAACGGAGGAATACTGGTATAGGATACCATTGACAGGTGATATATGGCTGACAGGGAGCTGTACAGAACATATGTCCAGGGTGCATGGTAATGTTTGGATATACTCATAGTGGCAACAATTAAAAACCACAGCAGGGGGGATACTGGGTTCCTGGCCAGTGGTGCTCTGTCGTGGTCCCTAGGGGAGCAGCGACAGTCTCCCAGGCGCAGCGGCGGGGACCGGGAGCGAGTGAGGGTTCAACAGTGAGCCCCTGATGCTAATGACTATGCTTGTGAGCTGATAAGCCTAAAATAAGAACAAGGCCTAGAGCAGCATTGTGCCTGGGAATTTCCTCCTGTCAGCCTTCATGTTACTCAAATGTGGCCAGTCTTGAAGCCAAACTCAGCATGTAAATGCAATGCCTTCCCCCCAGCGTGGGACATGACACCCGGGGATGAGCCTCCCTGGCACCGAGGGACCACTATCAACTACCAACTGATGATGCAACTGGGAAATGACCTTATACGGAAGGTTCAATGTGGATCAGCAGAATATCCCTGTCTACATAAAATAACATGACTTTAAAGGGCTGTTTGACCTAATGTAAGGGGGAAATGGAAAGGAGAAATGAGTTTATATGGCTACGAGTCTCTAAAAAAGAGTCTGGAGGCTGTCAGAAGGATTGCCCTTATGCACAACTGAGCAGAATCTGAGAGACAGATAAAGCAGATACAACCCCCAGGTATTGGTTCCTTTGAGGGCTAAAGAGACCCATGGGAGTTATGGTCATGGCTGATGAGGTTAACTACCAGGTCAGATGGCCCCTCTTTGGAACTGGTGTTTATGTGTGATGAATCTGGACTCAGATGGGATCTCTCTTCATAAGACTTTCATGCTAATGTGCTGGAGTTGCAGTTAGTGTTGGGGTTTAAGATATATTTAGGGGATTTGAATCTCTGGACTGACAATGTGATAGCCAGGTCCTGAGCCTCAACAGACTCCAGCACCTACAATCTGATTTATTGGACTCACCACACTCAGCTAAGATGGAGTTGAAGAAGGACAACCACCACACCATGGAGCCTAGAGTGATTACAACTGAAAGTGGGAGGATTGCATCCAGCATCCATGTGGAATCTGAACCTCCTCTTGACATAGAGGTGGAATGGACACAACCAATCCAATGTCCACATAGAAAAGGTGGCATTGGATTGGGAAAAGTGGACATGGTGGCTGATGGGTATGGGGAAAGGCAGGAAGAGATAAGAGGTGGAGGCGTCTTTGGGACATGGAGCTGCCCTGGATGGTGCTTCAGGGGCAATCACTGGACATTGTAAATCCTCACAGGGCCCACTGGATGGAATGGGGGAGAGTATGGGCCATGATGTGGACCATTGACTATGAGGTGCAGAGGTGCCCAAAGATGTACTTACCAAATGTAATGGATGTGTCATGATGATGGGAATGAGTGTTGCTGGGCGGGGGGGAGAGGTGGGGTGGGGGTGGTGGGGTTGAATGGGACCTCATATATATATATATTTTAATGTAATATTATTACAAAGTCAATAAAAAAAAATCTCCCAACTAAGAAGAGCCCAGGGCCAGACAGCTTCACAGGTGAATTCTACAAAACATTCCAGAAAGAACTAACACCAATCCTGTTGAAACTATTCCAAAAAATCGAAACAGAAGGAACATTGCTGAACTCCTTCTATGAGGCCAACATTATCCTAGTACCAAAGCCAAACAAAGACACCACAAGAAAGGAAAATTACAGACCAATTTCTCTAATGAACCTAGACGCAAAAATACTTAACAAAATACTTGCTAATCGTATTCAACAACACATTAAACGAATTATACACCATGACCAAGTGGGATTTATTCCAGGTATGCAAGGATGGTTCAACATAAGAAAATCAATTAATGTGATACACCATATAAACAGATTGAAGGAAAAAAATCACATGATTATATCTATAGATGCAGAAAAGGCATTTGACAAAATACAGCACCCCTTCTTGATAAAAACACTCCAAAAGATTGGAATACAAGGAAACTTTTTGAACATGATAAAGAGTATATATG
This sequence comes from Dasypus novemcinctus, assembly GCF_030445035.2. NCBI lineage: Eukaryota > Metazoa > Chordata > Mammalia > Cingulata > Dasypodidae > Dasypus > Dasypus novemcinctus. The sequence continues at coordinate 70,829,424 of NC_080691.1, forward strand.
AAAAACCTACAGCCAACATTGTTTACAATGGCGAAATCCTGAAATCCTTTCCTCTAAACTCAGGAACAAGACAAGGATGCCCATTGTCTCCGCTCCTATTTAACATTGTCTTGGAAGTACTTGCACGAGCACTGAGGCAAGAACCAGATATAGAAGGCATTCAAATTGGAAGGGAAGAAGTCAAAATTTCATTATTTGCAGATGACATGATCCTATACATAGAAAACCCTGAGAGATCTACAACAAAGCTTCTAGAACTCATAAATGAGTTCAGCAAAGTCGCAGGTTATAAGATCAATGTGCAAAAATCAGTAGCATTTCTGTACACCAATAATGAGCAAGATCAGGAGGAAATCAAGAAACAAATACCATTCACAATAGTAGATAAAAAAATCAAATACTTAGGAATAAATTTAACTAAAGAGGTAAAAAACTTATACACCGAGAACTATACAAGACTGTTCAAGGAAATCAAAGAAGACTTAAATAAATGGAAGAATATTCCTTGTTCATGGATAGGAAGACTGAATATTATCAAGATGTCTATCCTACCAAAACTGATCTACACATTCAATGCAATCCCAATAAAAATCAACACAGCCTTCTTTAAGGAACTAGAAAAACTAACTATGAAATTTATTTGGAAAGGAAAGAGGCCCCGAATAGCCAAAGACATATTGAAAAAGAAAAACGAAATAGGAGGAATCACACTTCCTGACTTCAAAACATACTACAAAGCTACAGTAGTGAAAACAGCATGGTATTGGCATAAGGAGAGACACACAGACCAATGGAATCAAATTGAAAGTTCAGATATAGAACCTCTTGTATATAGCCATATAATATTCGATAAAGTCACCAAACCCTCTCAACTGGGAGAGAATGGCCTATTCAACAAATGGTGCCTGGAGAACTGGATAGCCATATGTAGAAGAATGAAAGAGGATTACCATCTCACACCTTATACAAAGATCAACTCAAGATGGATCAAAGACCTAAATATAAGAGCCAAGACCATAAAGATCTTGGAAAGCAGTGTAGGGAAACATCTACAGGACCTTGTAATAGGAAATGGCTTCATGAATATCACACCAAAGGCACGAGCAGCAAAAGAACAAATAGATAAATGGGACTTCCTCAAAATTAAAGCCTTCTGCACCTCCAAGGAGTTTGTCAAGAAAGTAAAAAGGGAACCCACACAATGGGAGAAAATATTTGGCAACCATATATCTGATAAGAGACTTATAACTTGCATATATAAAGAACTCATAAATCTTGAAAACAAAATGATAAACAACCCATTTAAAAAATGGGATAAAGATTTAAACAGACACTTCTCCAAAGAAGAAATACAAATGGCTAAAAAGCACATGAAAAAATGCTCCAAATCTCTAGCTATCAGGGAAATGCAAATCAAAACTACAATGAGATACCATCTTACTCCCATAAGATTGGCAGCCATGAAAAAACAGAAGAATACAAATGCTGGAGAGGATGTGAAGAAAGGGGAACACTCATCTACTGCTGGTGGGAATGCAGAAGGATCCAACCATTCTGGAGGACAGTTTGGTGGTTTCTCAAAAAACTAACCATAGATTTGCCATATGACCCAGCAATACCACTGCTGGGTATATACCCATCAGAACTGAAAACAAGGACACAAACAGATATATGTACACCAATGTTCATAGCAGCATTGTTTACTATCGCTAAAAGTTGGAATCAATCCAAATGTCCATCAACAGACGAGTGGATCAATAAAATGTGGTATATACACACAATGGAATACTACTCGGCTGTTAGAACAAATACACTACAATCACACGTGATAACATGGATGAACCTTGAGAATCTTATGTTGAGTGAAGCAACCCAGGCATTGACGGACAAATACTACATGACCTCAATGATATGAAATAAGCAAACTGCCTCAGAGAGCTAGACACCGGAAAAGAGGCTTACAGGAAATCGGAGGGTGGAGGAAGGATGTGAGTTAACGTCTGTAGGGGTCAAATCTGTGATGAGCTGGTGGTAAGTATGAGCACAAAGAAGGGACAAAATGGGGGCAAGGGGTTACCTTCGGGTGGGGATTTGTGGGTTTGAGGGGGGCTGGGGATGGGCAGAGGGGTAATATTGTCCAAAAATTGGGGGGAGGGAGGGGCAACATACCAACATGGGAGAGTGTCAGGTGTTCGTTGAGAACAAAATGTTGAGAAAATCGTATCAAAGTATAAGTAGGAGCGTTACCTGTTTAGGATGCTCAGGGGGTATGGTCTGATGCGGGACGGACTCTGGGCGAATAGCTGAAGGCTCATTTAGCCAAGGTGGGTTGTACCATTGGGAAGAGACCCAAGAAGTGAGAGTTGGGGTGGACCCACATCCAGGGGAGGACTAATGCCATCAAATAGAGAGAACTGTATCTCTCGTGAGAAAGGATGGCTGCCAGGGCATTGGGGCAGTTGAGAAAGTCAGGCCCTGAATACTGCTGCAAGTATCTCTGGACATGGCTTCTCTGGAAATGGAGATTGGCCAGCGTTGTGGGCCCCAAGGGGAGGGGAAAATGGATGTGGAATGGATGGAAACAAGGTAAATATAGGGGCAAGAGAGGAGTTTTGAGAGAGTACACGAAGATGAATATAAAACATGTAGTACTGCTCCAGGGGCATGTGGGGGACAACGGACTGATAGTGTAAACCATAAGGCAAAACATAGGATAACTAAAAAATTTAGAAAACTGTACAACCTAAAGTACGGACCACATAGTAAGCACAGATGTCATCTTGTTTGAAAGTTATTGTCTCGGAATCTGTACATCAGTTTCAGGAAATATGATATGAACAAGTTAAGAGATTATCGCTATGGAAGGGAAAAGGTTTTATGGTGAATCTGGGGAAGTACTGTATATTGTATATATGAATTTCGGTGATCTAAGTCTCTTGTGAAGCTGACATTATGTTGGGATTGACTTTACAGGAAGTTTTGGATCACAGAGTGGTTCAACAATGGCAGCGGAGGAATACTGATATAGGATGTTATTGACAGGATATATATGGTTGACAGGGAGTTATACAGGGCATATGCCCAGGGTATATAGTAATGTCTAGATATACTCATAGTGGAAACAATTAAAAACAATAGCTGGGGGGGTTACTGAGCCCCTGGCCAGGGGGTCACTGTCGTGGATCCTGGGGGAGCAGCGGCAGTCCCCCAGGTGCAACGGCAAGAACCAGGAAGGAAGGAGGGCCCAACAGTGGGCTCCTGATACTAATGGCTATGCTTTTGAGCCTATACACCTGCAATAAGAATGAGGCCTAGAGTAGCACTGTGCCTGGGAGTTTCCTCCTGACAGCCCTCATGTTACACAAATGTGGCCACTCTCACAGCCAAACTCAGCATGTAAATGCAGTGCATTCCCCCCAGCGTGGGACATGACACCCGGGGATGAGCCTCCCTGGCACCGAGGGATCACTACCACATATCAGCTGAAGATGCAACTAGAAAAGGACCTTGAATTAAAGGTTCAACACGGATCAGCAGAATATTCCTGTCTACATATAATAACATGACTTCAAAATGCTGTTTGACCTAATGTAAGGGGGAAATGGAAAGGAGAAATGAGAATATAAGGCTATGAGTCTCTAAAAAAGAGTCTGGAGGTTGTCAGAAGGAGTGCCCTTATGCACAACTGAGCAGAGTCTGAGAGACAGATAAAGTAGATACAACCCCAGGTATTGGTTCTTTTGAGGAATAAAGGGACCCACAGGTTCTATGGTCATGGCAGATGGGGTTCACTGCCATGGCAGATGGCCCTTCTTTGGAGCTGGTGTTTCTGTGTGATGGAATTGGACTCAGAGGGGATCTCTTTTCACAAGACTTGCATGTTACTTTAATGGAATTGTAGTTGGTGCTGGGGTTTTAGATATATTTAGGGGATTTGAATCTCTGGACTGATAATAAGACACCCAGGCCCAGAGCCTCAACAGACTTCAGCTCCTACACTTTGATTTATTGGACTTACCCCACTCAGCTAACATCGAGTTGAAGAAGGTCAACCACCACACCATGGAGCCTAGAGTGTCTACAACTGAAAGCAGGAGGAGTGCATCCAGTATCCATGTGGAATCTAAGCCCCCACTTGACATAGATGTGCAATGGACACAACAAATCCAATGTCCACAGAGAAAATGTGGAATGGGTGTGGGAAGGGTAGCCATGGTGGCTGCTGGGTTTGGGGAATGGGAGGAAGAGATGAGATGTGGAGGCGTTTTCGGGACGAGGAGATGTCCTGGGTGGTGCTTCACGGACAATTACGGGACATTGTAGATCCCCCCAGGGCCCACTGGATGGAACGTGGGAGAGTGTGGGCTATGATGTGGACCATTGACTATGGGGTGCAGTGATGCTCAGAGATGTACTTACCAGGTGCAATGGATGTGTCACGATGATGGGAGAGAGTGTTGCTGTGGGGGGAGTGGGGGGTGGGGGCGGTGGGGTTGAATGGGACCTCATATTTTTTTAATGTAATTTTAAAAAATAAATAAATAATTTAAAAAAAAGAAAAAGAAAATAGGTGCAGCTTCCATATTGGAGAGTGAGATTGCCAGCCCCTTCCCCCAATGGGCTTCAAGAAAGCAATCTGCCAAGGGTAACCTTCCCTTTCAAGCAGGAACCTGGGGAATCTTCTCTGGAAAAACCAAATGGCCCCAGAGAAAACACTTATCTGGCCTCACCTTTTGGGGACCCCCTGTGAAAGGTCACCTGCATTAAAACCCTCACTTATACAAACCCAACCCCAAATGTATATCTTTCGGCTCCCATATCTCACATTCAGATGTAAGACTTAGGGAAACCTCCAAAATGAAAGGCAGAGACCAGAACAAACAGGAGAGAAGCAAAGCAAAGCAAAACAAAACAACTCAGAGGAAAACAAAATAAGGTAAGGGGAAGAAAACAAAATTTTAAAAGAAGGAAAAAAAAAGCAACACAGCCCCTTAATTATCTTCAGAGAAAAGGGGGAAGATACTGATTGCATCAATAAAAACAATAGAGTGCTTCATTTATTTATTTACTTAAAGAGGATCAAGCAAATTCCTCACATCATTATTTCTCTTGGTTGGGTATTTAGAGGAACCTGCCATCCATTGCTGGGGCAGTGGGTGGAGAAACTGAGGCATGCACAGCAAGGAGTCCTGAGCAGCAGCTAGACACAGTAGACCCTATATGTGTGGAAAAATGTGGGCATGTCTTACAAATGCCTCATAATAGGCCAAAGGTGGAAACTACCCAAGGGTACATCCATGAATGGATAATAAAATGTGGTCCATCTGTACAATAAAAATTTACTCAGCTATAAAAAGGAACAAAGCCTTGGTATGCGCTACCACATGGATAAACCTTGAAAAGACAACAAAGGTTATGCATGTATGACTCCATATATATGAAATACCCAGAATATGCAAATCCATAGAAACAGGAGGTAAAGTACTGGTTGCCAGTGGTGGGGAAAGGATTGCAGAGAGAGCACGATCAGGTATGGGGAGATGAAATGTTCTGCCATAAGATAGTGGTGATGGTTGCACCATGTCATAAAGATAACAAAAACACGGAGATTGAACACCTTAAAATGGTGATCATTCTGGTTTGTGAATTAGATCTCAAAAAAAAAAAAAGTAAAAATGCAGATTCTCATTCAAAACACTGAACAAAAACTAAAATACCAAGGAGGATAAATGAAAACCACTTGCATGTAAAACGATGTATATTTTTGTAGACGCGGAAGCAAAGAGGAGGATACAAATGAAACTCCAGAATGGTTGCCTGGGGGAGGAGACGGATAAAGGGAACAAACAAGTAAAACAAAAGCACCTCCCTGTCCCCCTTACCCTTACCTCCACACCAAGGACAAAGGGCCAATGACTTGGAAGTTAAAAATATCTCCTCTAGATAACCTTGGTGTGACAGAGGAAGCCAAGAGGGAACCTGTAAGCTATCCAGAAAACAGTGAAAAGGAGAATATTTCCTATTGAAATCCCAAGACCTAGAGAAAACTATACTTGGAGAAACGCTTCTAGCGTTTATCAACCCCTTCTTAGAGAATGCAAAAATAAAGGATCTGAATATTCATCTTAGACAGTGAACCAAAATAAATAGAGGAAGATGGAATTTATAAAGATAAAAATGGAAATGAAATAGGGAAGTGAGAGGGGAGGGGGAGGAGGACACAGTAAACAGAGTAAGTAAAAGAGAAATTTTATTTCTTAACAAATAAATTTTATTGATACATATTAATAAAGCATAAATCCATCCAAAGTGTACAATCAGTGGTATTCGGTATAATCACATATTTGTGCATTCATCACTTCAATCACAGAGCACTTTCATTACTCTAATAATAATAAACAAAAACCAAACAACCAAAACTTATCACCTCTCAATCTCTCTATACTTCCCCTGCCATACATAGCTGCTATTCTTTTTCCTTCAAGAGAGAATTTTTTGAAAGGACAAATGAAATGTAATAAGGGACAGTCCTGGCAATCTGCCACCTTTCCTTGGGAACCATAAATGCATTCTGTGCTTAGGATAAACAGAATTCCCTAGGAGACAAGGGGACTGCTAGGACATTCCTTCCCTAGTGTCCCAAGCATATGCAAACATTCACTGGAGGCTGTCTGACCTGGTGGACATGCTTTATGACATCTAGCCCACCCATAGTGGTATAACCATCCTGCAGGGAAGGAGTTGGGTTCTTTCACTAGAGTACACAAACCCAAGAGAGAGATGCTGCACCTAGGATGTCTCCCTGTGTTGGCCGTGGATTCAGACCCCAGGCTATGGGAAACCTATGCCCACTAGTATAGCTGATCTTGTTCTGTCTCTTCTGTATTGGAGAGGGAGGGCACCTCTGTCTCCCTATGACAGACAGTTTGGCATGGTTGGCAGGAATGCCGAGCAAAGCACAGCATGGCCTGGTGGAGGTGGAGGGGGTTAGTTAGGGTTTAGGGTTTAGGGTTTATGGTTTATGGTTAAGGTTAGCGTTAGGGTTTAGGGTTAGGGTTTGGGTTAGGGTTAGGGTTAAGGTCAGGGTCAGGTTCTTTCCAGGCTAGTGTCTGCTTTTGTGTGATGAGCTGACTAGGACCAATCCTGTGACTGGGGTTAAATTGGTGCAGTGGAGGAGAGGAAAGGGCAAAGATGAGAGAGGTTGGTTCCAGGGAGTCTAGGGGAACTACACCCCAGCTCCTGGCTTCCTGTGCCCTGCCCCTGTCATTTGCTGACCTTCCCCCGCCCCCGCCTCCTTGGAGAACTGTTTTCACACACCACAGAAGTCCTGATGGCGTTGCTAAGAACCCAGCTGTTGAGATGGCGTCTTTTTGCTTGGGCGAAATATGACTGTAGTACGATAGATGTGGGCAGAAGGTGGCAAGCCCAGGTGGTCCTGCAGTTTGATTGGTGTGTCTGTTTGATGTGGGGGTACTGAAGGCTCAGATGTCAAGAACCAGATGGGAAAGTTAAGTCTGTGACAGTCTGAAGTTTGTGAATCCCAGATTATGTTGAACTAATCCTTTCCTGTGGGTTTGAGGCCTTTGAATTACATTAAATTCAATTAAGTTACTTTTGATTAGATTGCTTTAGGGCTTTGGATTGGACTACATCTGTGAGGTGTGATTCAGGTTGGCTCTCTGCCTTCTGGCTGGGTCTTTTATAAACCAAGAACATTCAGAGAGAGAGAGAGAGAGAGAAAGGGAGCTTTGCCATTTTGACCCTGCCATGTGCAAGAGAGGACTCCAGGTTCACCTGTAGCTGCAGAAAGACAGGGAAGCCCCAAGGCTTTCAAGGAGACAAGGCCCAGCAAGAGATGCCTGATTGCCCACAGCTGAGCTTGAGGAGGAATTGAGCAGGGGTTTTTAACCTTTTTTGTTCCACAGACCCCTTTTCTAGTTAGGTGAATATCACAAATCCCTTACTAATTACACACCATACTATGCATTATTTAATAAATATATCACACCCACACCAATGCATCCCCACAATAATAATGTTTTTTTGAATATTTCAATTCAAGCTCATGGACCCCTTGTTAAGAACCCCTGAAGTAGAGAGAGACTGGCAGACAAGTCATCTTGCCTCGCCATGTGACAGGACTCCAGGATCTTTGGTGAGAAAGCATCTCTGATCATGTCTTGATTTGGACATTTCTGCAGCCTCAGAACCATAAACTTTTATCCCAGATAAATCCCTTTTGAAAAAGCCAACCCATTTCTGGTATTTTTGTGTTGGCCACCTTTGGCAAACTAAGACATCCTCGGATGCAGTGTGTCTTTGTGCACCTTGAACCACATAATTGATGGATGGAGATATGGGCTAGCCTGTGTCGTCCAGGCAATGTGGCCTTGGTTACAAAAGCAAGAAATAGATGGAGCAGAAATGGATGGGATTCAGATGGAAAAACTGCCAAAGCTCTTGGGAAGAAGGGGGTCCCTTCTCAATACTAGGGGTTTTAAGGCCTTGGTAAAAGCCATAAGGGAACCAGAAAATGAGGGCTCAAAAGATGGGAAAGATTTAACAACCAGGGGAGGAGGGAGGCAATAATTGATAAAGCCTTCATGTACCTCGACCAAGACAGCAAGGAAGAGAATTCTGACTTATGAGCCCGAGGTGTCCCCTTGCCTGTACCCCAATCTTACTCCCTTTAAGAAGAATGATTAGGGGTGGCATCCAGATCTCCAGGTTCCTGCCACCAGGAATAGGTGGCCCTATGCTCCGGGTGGAAGGGGAAAATGGGGAGATACAGCCCTTCATGGGGGTCTTAGCTACAGTCGCCTAAGTGACAGCAATCCCAGACCTCCACAGGGGCAAGGCAAATTGGTGGCGCTGGGGGGCTTAGGGATGGACACGGTGACCTATGGCAGGCACATGTGCATGTGTCTGTGGCTGAGGCTCTATGGGCCATTTCCTGTGCCCATGACGTTTGGGCTGCCTCTGGCACGGTACACCACAGTGGATACCCCCTTACAATGGGAAATTTGAGCCATGTCGTGGTGGAACTCTATGTACCCCAGAAAAGCATAGTCTTAAATTTCATCTCTTCCTGTGGTGTGAACCTGTTGTAAGTAGGACCTTTCACTGAGGTGACTTCAGTGAAGACCTTTCTCAATCAGGGTGTGTCTTAATCCCACTACTGGAGTCTTTTATAAGTGGAGTGAGATTCAGATAGTGAGAGAAAGCCACAGGAAGAAGTTGAGATCAAGAGGAGACACCACCATGTGTATCGCTTTGTGACAAGCTACGGACCAAGGATAACCTGTAGCCAGGCCCAGAATATGCCATTGTTTTTGGGGACAAAACATCACCTTGGCAATGACTTGACTTGGACATTTTCACAGCCTGAAAACCATGAGCAAATAAATTCCATTGTTCAAGATGACCCATTTCATGGTGTTTGGTTAAGCAGTCTAGGAAGCTAAAACAAGCCATAACCATGGGGCAGGAGTGCCACTGGGGTTACCAGATCCCCCTGCCACATAGTTCAACAGAAGTGGTACCACCTCCCAGCTGGGAAGGAAATGATCTTTCTTTGCTGGTTCAGGGCTTGCTGCAGGCAGGAGTGTTGAAACCCGCCCCATCCCCACCGCCAGTCACACATAACCAGCCCAGGCTGGCTGCTATTAAAAAGCCTCAGGAGCCTGGAGGTGGAATAGTTTCCAGCGGATTATTGCCAAGGTGCCGGTTTTGGTGCCCGAGGTACCTGCTATTGTTTGCTGTCACTGAGGTGGTGGCAGCCCCCAGTGGGGACTGGCAAGCTATTATTGACCTGACTTTTATTTCTCCCTCCCCCTGCAGGTTGGGGACCAAGATCAGTTTGTATTCATGGGGAATGTCCTCCAGTTTACATTTAATGTGCTCCCACAGCAGGCAACAATTTGTCGCCAGCAGGGAGGACTAGACTTGCAACAAGACCAATTATCCCCAGAATGATTCATTGCAGGCCTCAGAAAGAACCAGTGGAGCAGGCCTCACGAAAAGTCACCGAGAAAAAGGAAATAGTCACAGAAGTTATGACAGCTACAGGTTAGGCAATGAACCTTAGGCACCTGTTTTATTTCCCTAGGCTGCTCAAAGCAGATACCATGAAATGGGTTGGCTTTCAACAGTGGGAATGTATTAGCTTACAACTTGAGGCCGTGAGAACGTCCAAACCAGGGCATCATAAAGGCGATGCCTTTGTCCCGAAGACCAGCTGCCAGTGATCCTGGCCTCCTCTGCCCCATGGCAAGTGACATGGCAGCATCTCTAGGTCTCTCCCTTCTCTTCCAGGTTTTGTTGCTTTCAGCTTCTTGCTTCCATACTTTTCTCCTCTTTGTCTTGCTTCGATTTGTAAAGGACTCCAGTAATAGGATGAAGAGCCATCCTGAACGAGGTAGGCCACACCGTAACCAAAGCAGCCTAATCAAAAGTTCCTACTTACAATGAGTTCACACCCCAGGGATGGATTAGATTTAGGAACATGTTTTCCTGGGGTACAGACAGCTTCAAAACACACTTGGGCCCGTAGTTAGAGGAGCCTACCAGACAAAGCCAAAGAGAAGTTATTGTCCCTGGCAGTTCCCACTGCCAAGGCAGAGGCCCGACAGCTGGCAGACCTGACGACATATGCCCCTTCTGGGCATTCTTTTGGCACCACTGCTTAGAGTCCTCCCATCACTGAAGGCGGGCATCTATGAATGGGTCTCCCAATGACAGCAGGCTCTAGAGGCTGTGCAATAGGCAGTAGCCCATGCTCTGCTGTGAACTGTAAGTCTCAGAGGCCCTACCTATGTGAACTGGACCCTGTAGCACCAAGAAACTGTCCCTGGGCTGCACAGGGCCCTTGGGTTTTGGACACGCAGACTACCCAAGGCAGCTACTAGGTACACCACCTTCAAATGGCAGCTTTTAGCCCATTATTGGGCCTTAGTGGAGGCTGAGTGGTTTAACCACTGATGCATCCATCCTTATGCTAATCTGGCTAATAAAGTAGGTCACTCCATCATTAAATGGAAACGGTACAGCCACACCCGAGTCTGACTAGGGACTCAAGGAGTCAGCAGACTCTATGAAGAAACAGTGACATTGCCAGACAGGGCTGTTCTTGCCCCTTCCTTGGCTCAGTGGGACTCCTCAGGGGAAGATGTTCCAACTGATCGTGTGGCTTGGTTCACAGATAGTTCTGCCAAAGTCAAGGCTGATGGAACCCACTGGACTGCTGCGGTCAGGGATGATGGTGTTTTAGTTTGCTAGGCTGCCGAAATGCAGAATACCAGAATTGGGTTGGCTTTTACAATAGGGATTTACAGTGACCCCCTCCACATCACAACTTTTCCCATCATGGTTTTAAATATCGCAGGTTGGCATAAGAAATTACACACACATGCATACCATAAAGGATTCCCATACATCGTCCCACCTTACATTGTTGTGACACATTTGTTACAAATGATGAAGGAACATGGTCATAATATTACGGCTCTCTGTAGTCTGTAGCTTATATTTGGTGTGTTTTTCCCACAAAGCAACCGTTATTTATTTTTTATTTTTAATGATTTATTTCTCTCCCCTTCTCCCCTGTTGTCTGCTCTCTGTGTCCATTCACTGCGGACCTCCTATGTGGTAGGCGGACGCCCTAACTACTGGGCCAAGTCCGCTTCCCCAGATACAAAATTATAAGCTCTCATTGAAGGAGATGAAGCAGGATCTGAAGCAGTGGAAAGACAGACCACTCCTTGGATGGAAGAACATTAATAAAATTTAAGTTATTCTCCAATAAATTTATAATTTTAATGCAATATCATTCAAAATTCCAAGAAGGGAGATGGTGATGATTTTTTTAAACTGGATACATTAGAGTTCCTATGGAAGAATAGCTGAGACAGATATGAAAAAGAATGAGGGGATAACTTCAATTGATGAGGTATTAAAACAGACAAAATCAAATAAATGAGTGGAAGAATAGAAATGCAGAAACACATCCCAACATCAATGAAAATCTATATATGACTAAGGTGGTATTTTATTTTTATTTATTTTTTTAAAAGATTTATTTATTTATTTCTCTCCCCTTCCACCACCCCATCCCCACCCCGGTTGTCTGCTCTCTGTGTCTATTTGCTGCGTCTTCTTTGTCCGCTTTTGTTGTCAGCAGCACGGGAACCTGTGTTTCTATTTGTCGCGTCATTTTGCTGTGTCTGGTGTCCGTGTGTGAGGCACCATTCCTGGGCAGGCTGCACTTTCTTTCACGCTGGGTGGCTCTCCTTACGGGGCGCACTCCCTGTGTGTGGGGCTCCCCTACGCGGGGACACCCCTGCGTGGCAGGGCACTCCTTGCACGCATCAGCATTGCACATGGGCCAGCTCCACACGGGTCAGGGAGGCCCGGGGTTTGAATCGCGGACCTCCCATGTGGTAGACGGATGCCCTAACCGCTGGGCCAAGTCTGCCGCCTAAGATGGTATTTTAATTCCCAGGGGAAAAGGTGATTTATTTTTTAAATGGTGCTGGCCCAACTGTGGCTATCCCGCTGATCAAACAGGTAGACCCTCATATTATACAATAAACAGAAATAAATTTCCACATGGATTAAATACTCAAGTGTAAAAGAAAGAAATTCTTGCTAGGAAACCTAAGTGACCACACAGTGTACGTGTGTAAGGATAGAAGAGACCTTGTTAACCAAGACTGGAAACTCAAAGTTCTAACAGAAGAAAGAAAAACGCATTTCCCCCTCTCTAAAATTTACAGTGCACATAGAAGAGTAAATCCAAGTCACTCAAAACCATATGAAAGGTGGTCAGACGGGCTGGGGGTCAGGAAAAGGCAGTTAAGGAAGTAGTGAGATACCACTTTTTCAGACTGGCAGAGATTTTTAAAAACAATAATGCTCATTGGTAGTTTGGGGAAAAGGCACTCAAGCATAGCTAAGTGGGAATGGGACCCCCCTGCCCTGCCCACCCCCCCACCCCCCAGAAACCTTGATTACTTTACCCTGCTGATACCTATTTTGGATGCAAGTCCTTTATTGGGTATGTATTTTGCAAACATTTTCTCTCCCTCTTGCCTGGTCTTTTTATTCTGTTAATAGTGTCTTTCATGGAGCAAAAGTTTTGTTGTTTTTTAGAGAAAATATTTTAAAAATTATGAATCAAATGAATTCTTTTCAATCACAGTGGAGAATGTGGAGACTGGTCAAAGTATTCCAGGAGTGGAGATGGTTTTTGGGCATGAGTTTGTAAATGGTGAGAAAGGAAGTTTCACATTATAATAAAATCCAGGCTCATTTCTTTTTCCTTTCAATGGGTTTTGCTTTTGTTTTTTTAAAAGATTTATTTATTTAACACCCTCCAACCCTCCCTCCCCGCCCACCCCGCTTCAGTTATCTGCTCTCTGTGTCCATTTGCTGTGCATTCTTCTGTGTCTGCTTGTCTTCTCTACAGGGGGTACCAGGAACCCATCCTGGGATCTTCCAGAGTGAGATTGAGGTGCTCTATCTCTTGTGCCACCTCAGCTCCTGGACTGCTGTGTCTCTTATTCTCTCTCCTCTGTGTTCCTTTTTGTTGCATCATCTTGCTGAGCCAGCTCTCCCCTCAGGCCAGCACTCTGTGGTGGCCATCTCTCCACATGGGCCAGCAGTCCACGCAGGCCAGCTTGCCTTCACCAGCAGGCCTCGGGAATCAAACCCTGCACCTCCCATATGGTAGATGGAGCCCACTCGCTTGAGCCACATCCACTTCCCTGGATTATGCTTTTGATATTGTATGTAAAAACTCATTACCATACCCAAAGTCATACAATTTCCTCCTACGTTTTCTTCTAGAAGTTCTATAGACTTGCAGTTTACATTTAGGTGTATGATTCTTTTGTGTTTTGTTTTATTTAAAGGAGATACCGGGGATTGAACCTGGGACCTCATACATGAGAAGCAGGTGCTCATACCATGAACTATACCTGCTCCCCTGTGATTCATTTCAAGTTAATTTTTGTGAAAAGTGTAAGGTATATGTATTAATTTGTCAAAGGGGTGCTGATGCAAAGTACCAGAAATGTGTTGACTTTTATAAAGGATATTTATTTGGGGTAAAAGCTAATAGTTCTAAGGCTGTGAAAAGTCCAACTCAAGGCACCATAAGAGGTGCTTCCCCCTTATGGTCAGCTGCCCCATGTTGAAGCAAGATGGCAGACCATCTCTGCTTGGTTTCTGCCTTCCCCTCCAGGCTGTACCTTCTCCCAGAGCTCAGCTGAGGGTTACCAGACATCGGGCTTGTCTCTTACCAGCCTCTTCTCTCATGTTCGACTGTGCTGCTTTCTTCCTGATTTCAGCTGCAAGCTATCAGGCAACTGGCTCATCTCTCCCCAGGACCTCAGCTGTCTGAGCCTCTCCTTTCTGTCACATCACAGGATCAAAAATAACTCTAGCAATGGAAGAAACTGTATTGATGTGGAGACAGTGGCCACGGTAGTTGTTCAGGGCAGGGAGAGAGAAGAGATGTGATATGGGGCCATTTTCTGGACTTGGAGTTGCACATTATATATCCTGCCATAACCCACTGAATGGACTGGGGGAGAGTGTAAACTACAGTGTAAACTATAATCCATATGGTGCAGCAGTGCTCCAAGATGTATTCACCAAATGCAATGAATGTACCACAATGAAGAAAGAGGTTGTTGATGTGGGAAGAGTAGGGAGGTGGGGAGTGGGATAGATGGGAACCTTTTATGTTTTTTAATGTATCATTTTGTGTGATCTATGTATACTTTAAAAAAAAGTTTAAAAAAATGGCAGAGCTCTCTTTGCGGGGTGTCCCTGTTTTTTATAGGACCCATCAAGAGGGCAGAGATGCAACTTGAGTCATGCTTCACTGACATTGTCCAATTGAAAAGGTTTGCTCACACCCACAGGAGCAGACCAGCCTACAAAGATAATCTTTCTCTCTTTCGGATTCATAAAAAAAATTCAAACTGCCACAGCCTATGTCAAGATTTCTCTCTCTCTCAGTTTTGTTTTGTTTTGTTTTGTTTTGCATATGGATGTTCAATTGTTCCAGCACCATTTGTGGAAAAGACTATCTTTTCTCCATTGAATTGCTTTTGCTCCTTTGTCAAAAATCAGTTGACTATTTATTTCTGTGTGGGTCTATTTCCAGGCTCTCTAGTCTGTTCCATTGAACTACGGATCTATTCTTTTGTCAATACCAGGCTGTCTTTTTTAAAAAAAAACTTTGTTTCAATGTCAAAAAATAAACTAACAGACAAAAGGCAAGTTAACACATTATGGAGGCATTACTTTAAAAAGTCCTGTCCAGACATATTTATCTTATTTAATCCTAAAAACAAATGCAATTATTTCTCTAGTGTTCCCAAAGAAGAAAAAATGAGCACAGATTGGTTATATGATATGACCAAGATCTCCTTGTTAATGAAGAAAATGAAAAAAAAACCCAACTTGATCATATTCATGCCTCATGAAACTAAATTTCAAATTCTTGTTTTTTGAACCATTAGCATTGATACAGTATCTTCTTTGCCTTTGCTACAAAAGTATTACAATATTACAATATCACTATAGTCTATAATTTACATTAATTGTATTTGTTCCATGTATCACCATCTTCCTTCCTTCCTTCCTTCCTTCCTTCCTTCCTTTCCTCCTTCCTTCCTTCCTTCCTTCCTTCCTTCCTTCCTTCCTTCCTTCCTTCCTTTCCTCCTTCCTTCCTTCCTTCCTTCCTTCCTTCCTTCCTTCCTTCCTTCCTTCCTTCCTTCCCTCCTTTCTTCCTTCCTTCCTTCCCTCCTTCCCTCCTTCCTTCCTCTTTCTCTTTCTCTCTCTAATGGCCATTCTGTAAGATATGAAGTATCTCACCGTAGTTTCAATCTGCATTTCCTTAATGATGCTAATGATGTTGAGCATATTTTCATGTGCTTTTTGGCTATTTGTATTTTCTCATTGGAAAAATGTTTATTCAAGTCTTTTGTCCATTTCAGAATTGGGTTGCTTGTCTTTTTTTCATTGACTTGTGTGATCTCTTTATATAACGTAAATCAAAGTCTTATTGGATATATGGTTTCTGAAAATTTTCTCCCATTGAGGAGGCTGCCTTTTCATCTTTTTAACAAAGTCATTTGAAGCACAAAAGTGTTTGATTTTGAGGAGGTCTCATTTATCTGTTTTTTCTTTCATTGCTTTGTGCTTTGGGTTTAAGGTTTAAGAAACCACCACCTATCACAAGATTTTTTTAAAGCACTTCTATTGGGATATATTCACATACCATACTATCTATCCAAATCCAGCATCCTTTCTTAATAAAAACACTTCAAAAGATAGGAGAAGATCCCCCAGTATGAGAAAAGGCATATATGAAAAACCCATAGTCAACATCATACTCAATAGGGAGAGATTGAAAGCTTCCCCTCTAAAGCCCCCCCCCAAAAAAAAACTCCCTAAAGCCCTCTAAAGTACAATCAATGGTTTTTAGTGTAATCAGAGTGTTGTGCATTCATCATCACTAAAGAATTTTAGAAAACTTACATTACTCCAAAAAGAAAAACCCCATATCCCTTAGCATCACCTCTCAATTCCTCTATCCTTCTCCAGCCCTACATATCCACTATTTCTTATTTCATCTTTAGAAATTAATTTATATTTACATTTTATAGAAATGAAGTCCTACCAATATGTAGTACTTTATGTCTGGTTTCTTTCATGTAGCATAATGGTTTATTTTGGTCTGATATTAACATCTTGTAACATTAACGTACATTTGTTCAGTTTCAAAGAAAAACAGTCTTATATATGCAATATTACCCATATACATATTTCACATGAGATTTTACTATGCTATACCCCCCTTGTGGCCTGCTTGCTGTCTGCTCGCTGTCTGCTCTCTGTGTCCATTCACTGCGCGTTCTTCTGAGTTTTTTTGCTTGTCTCCCTTTTTGTTGCGTCAATTTGCTGAGTTGGCTCTCTGCAGAGCCTGTGAGCTGGGCGGCACTCTGCGGCGCTTGCGGGCTTACGGCTCTCCACAGTGTGTGGGCGAGCCTGCCTTCACAGGGAGGCCCTGGGACGTGAATCCAGGGGAGCCCAACTGATTGAGCCACAGCCGCTTCCCTAGCTTTCCTTTTAATATATATGACCTTAGACTTTTCCTTTCAACCACTGTCATACCCATATAATAGTACTGTTGGTTACAAACATTATGTAGTGCTTTCGCCTTTTCTATTCTTTTACAAAGATTAACACACATCCTTTTTTACCAATTCTACACACATTAACCCTCAGGTTTCCATTCTCTAACCTCATTCTATTTTCTGGTGACCCATATAACTCAATGAGATTACACAA
Source organism: Dasypus novemcinctus (assembly GCF_030445035.2). Lineage (NCBI taxonomy): Eukaryota > Metazoa > Chordata > Mammalia > Cingulata > Dasypodidae > Dasypus > Dasypus novemcinctus. Next base: position 70,846,788 of record NC_080691.1, read on the forward strand.
TTTATTTAATTCATAGTAGCACAATCATATAGTATTTGTCCTTTAGCGTCTGGCTTGCTTCACCCAACATAATGTCCTCCAAGTTCATCCACGTTGTCATATGTTTCATAATTTCATTTCTTCTTATGTATGCATAATATTCCATTGTGTGTATTCACCACAGTTTGTTTATCCATTCATCAGTTGATGGACACCTGGGTTGTTTCCATATTTTGGTAATGGTGAATAATGTCACTGTGAACTTCGGTGTGCAAATGTCTGTTCGTGTTCAATGCTCTCAGTTCTTCTGGGTATATACTTAGTAGTGGTATTGCCAGATTACATGGCAAATCTATATTCACCTTCTTTAGGAACTGCCAAACAGTCCTCCACAGTGGCTGTACCATTCTGCATTCCCAAAAACAGTGAATAAGTCTTCCTATCTCTCCACATTCTCTCCAACATTTGTAGTTTTTTCTTTCTCTTGCTCTCTTGCTCTCTCTCTCTTTTTTTTTTTTTTTTTTTGGTACCAATGTCTTCATTTATTCATTGTATTATCTGAGGGAAAAGAGGAGAAGGGAAAGGGTCTGTATTGTTAAAAAATGATAGTAGAAAGGAAAGGAAGTAACCAGTACAAAATCAACCATCAAATAAACATACCCCAGTGATGGGGTCACCAAAGCCCAAGGGAGCTCAGTTCCCTGCAATTCAAGTATGAGGGGAAAGAATTAGGGAAAGAATTAGGAAAGGAACTAGGGTGCACGCTTTCCTACCCATAAATTTAGATTCCATATAGAGCTTTGGCTTCTAGTAGTAACATGGAGTTACATTCTTGTCTCATATTAAACAATGTTGTGGCAACTTTGACATAAGTTTCTTGCAACTCATAAAAGTTCCTGAGTGATTTGGATATACATTCATTTCCCTTTCTTGATCTCTCACCCCCTCTTTCTACATGGAAACCACCTTTGCCCCCATTGCTTCTCTCTATCCTAGGGTTGATGATTAAGTAGATTTGGTCCATCCAAATACAGCAATGTTAATTTTTGGCTTGAATCACGTCAAGGTCTTTACTCAGGAGGTTGGAAATGAAGGATAGAATATTCCTAGATTCTCCAGGTTTTTTGTACAAATCATTGAAGAGTTGTGGAGATACCCCCAAAATTAATGTATAGAGGGTTGGGGAGGGGGGAACTGGAGAGAGGTGATGGGTTAAGTTTTCAGGACAGAAGATCTAGTCCAAAATAGAAAACAGGGGAAGGGGAAAGCAAAAGAAAGGATGGTTCGAGATCCCTGCTTCAAGAGGAGACACCAAGTATACGTTTCAGATCCTTTTGCCTGGTGCAGAATCTTCTGTCAAAGATGCTTTGGCTGTTTTCCTTTCAACACACACGAAAAAGAAGTTTGAAATAATAAAAATCCCAAAAGAACATGGAGAAAGACCAACACATTATATTTATACCAACTAGGCCACCTAGCAATCACCAAACCAGGGACTCGTGAAGTTCTACAAAGGCCAGATGAGTACAATAACTAGAGGAGGCAGCATTTGGGGGAGACAAGAACCCAGTATCAGACACACATCACCCAGCGCGTTCTATTGCATTTGCCCCATTTCAACACAGCGAAATAGGTTTGCAGTGATCCCACAGCTTGTAAATGAAACCTCCTTTCTCCTTTACCTACCACAACACTAATCACTACTGCAGCAGAGTAGGACATTGGCTCTAGGCACCCCAAAGTAGCCTTCACTTATGGTTTCTCTGGAAACCAAGCAGTAAAAGTCCATACTTTTGAGAGGTTAAGGATTTTAATCTTTACTTCATACATCTATCCTTGCACACACATACACACACACACTCACACCCATTGTGCATGGCAAGCCTACCCTAATCCAGAAGGATGGATCTGGTGTGCCCAGCAAGTCACACCGTGCTCTAGAACGAAGAGTTTGAGGACAGTAATCCCATGTATAGATACCTCTCATCTAACCTTGGCTTCCTCTCTTGACCTGTAACCTGGCCAGCCTCTCCTAATCTCTCTGCACCACCTTCCCGTTTAGAATAATTTCCAGTCTTCCAGTAGGACATCAAGTTGTAGGGCAACCCAATTAAAAACCTAGTCTCCCATGAAACACTTTCCAGGTGGAGGGATTTCAAGAGAAAATTACGGCAGAAAAGTCAGCTCTAAATGACAAAAATGAGGTAGTTCAATTAGTTGTTCTTTGTGGTGATAAAGTGAAAACAGCAAAGCAGTCTGCCTGCTGTGCAGACCTGGAGCTGCTGCCAATGTATTCCTGAGATTGCTCATGTACCTGAGAACACAGTGCAGGAATGAAGGCTTTAGAGTAACATATACAAAAATACAAATCCTGAATATTTATATTAAGGAAAAAAAGTGAAAAAAATGCACAAGATACGTCATTCGCACACAGCTAGGGCAGTTGGCATCCTGGAGAAAGTGGGACACAAGGTACAGTTATCCAAGGGAGCAAATATATACAATTGTATTGGCCTAGAATGGGGCAGGAGTGAGCTTAGGAGCAGTAGGTCTGCAGTTTTCCCATCTACCCCTTTTGGCTGTCATCACAACCCCCTGCTTGGGAGAGTCCCCAGCCCTTGTTCCCAGAGTGGGTTGTGAGAAGACAAAACACGATAAAACCCTGAAGCACCTGAAACTCCCTCCCACAGAATTTACTGGCTTCTGGGTTGGGCCCATCAATCTGCTCTCATAATTAATGTTTTCACTCTGGCATGAGATATATTTCTATAAATCTTCCTTTCAAAGGAAAACAACTTCCCTCTCCAGGCCACTGTCAAAAAGCTGGAGATTCTAGGGGTATTTTGAGCAGGCTTTTGAGGCATTTCTCTTGAAAGCCCTCACTGGCATTTGGATAGAGCACAGTTGGAGATCCTTTGCCTCACCCTTTCCCCTCACCAAGGCGGAAGAGGGGGTGATGCTGTGGACCCTGGCCTGAGAGCCACAGCCGTGCCAGCTGCCCCCTACCCACCCTTTCCCACTTTCTCCACTCTACAGATTGATACCTGTTTCTTGGAACTTCCTGGTGGCATAAGGATTGCCCCCACCCACCGTGGCTGAATTCTAGGCCTCTGGGAGCAGGGCAGGGCTATGGGTCTCTTCTTCCTCCTGAAAGTAGGTGGACTTTCCCTGGGAGCCTGGGCCCGGCTGAGCTTGCAGTGGACACGAGGCCACCTTGTGGTTGATGCTCTGGCTGAAGTGGTGCCTCTCGGGCTGGGTGGTAGCTGGCATTCCTTCATGGTTTAGACCTCCACAGTAGTAGCTCCTGTGTTCTGGTCTGCACCTATGTGTGTTCTTCGCCTTTGGTCACCTCTCACTCCTGATACAGAACACCCCACCAGGTCCAATGACAGGGATAGATCACACACCCTTGGCAGACTTTAAAAAAAAGATTTATTTTCATTTTATTTATTTCTCCCCAGCCTGTTTGTGCTCTCTGTGTCTGTTTGTTGTGCACTTGCCTTCCTTTTAGGAGGCACCGGAACAGTGCCTGGACCTCCCATGTGGGAAGGAGGCACCCAATGGCTTGAGCCACCTCCGTTCCCATTGGCAGACTAAGGTGAACTCCACTGCCTCACCCTCCTTCAGCCTCTGGAAGCCCTCCATGCGCAGCTTACTTTACTGCACAAAGACGCCCACTGCTGGGGGTGGGGTGTCCAGTGTGACTGTGTGACTCCTGCATGGTTGGTCCTAGACAGGAAGCAGAAACCCATGCCCATGTTGAAGTACTTGCAGATGCACTGTGCTGCAGCTGCAGCTTCTCTGCCTCCCAGTCTGTGTTCTCTGGTGCCTCCTCTGCCTTGGTGCGGCCAGCTGGAGATTGGGAAGAAGGCCCGACATGCAGCTGTGTGGGGCAATGGAATCTGACGGCCCTTGCAGAGACTGGGCAGGGGGCTCAAGTACCCGAACCACAGGTGGTCACCAGGATCCTGGATTTTGAAAAAAGATTTATTTTATTTATTTATTTCTCCCCACCCCCTTGTTGTTTGCACTTGCTGTGTCTGTTCATCTTCCTTGTTTCTTTAGTAGGCACCTGCCTGGGACCTCCGATATGGGAAGGAGGCATCTAATTGCTTGAGCCACCTCTGTTCCCTGCTTTGTTGTGTCTCTTATTATGTTTTTCTTCTTTTGCCTCTTGTGCCTCTTGTTGCATCAGCTTCCTGTGCCTGCCCGTCGCCCCAGGGTGCTGCCTTTAAGAGGCACCAGGAATGGAACCAGGGACCTTCCATGTGGTAGGCTAGAGCCCAATCACTTGAGTCACATCCACTTCCCTCTGTTGTTTTAATAGTGGAGCTTCTAATAGGGTGGAATCATATCTTATTGTAGCTTTGGTTTGTATTTCCCTAACTGCTAGTGATTTTGAACATTCATGTGTTTCTTTGTTTGTTTTTCCATTTGTATTTCTTTTTTGGAGGAATGTCTATTCAATCAAATCTTTTGCCCACTTTTAAATTTGTTTGTCTTTTTGTTGTTGAGTTGTAGTATCTCTTTATATACCATGGATATTAAACCCTTATCAGATACACGATCTCCAAATATTTTCTCACATTGAGGCAGTGGAATTTTCACCCTTTTGACAGTTCTTTGAGGTGTGAAAGTGTTTAATTCTGAGGAGGTCCCATTTATCTATTTTTTTTCTTGTATTGCTCGTACTTTGGGTGTAAGGTCCAAGAAACCACCACCTACTACAAGGTCTTTAAGATGCTTCTCTATATTTTCTTCTAGCAGTTTTATGGTTCTTCCAGCACCATTTGCTGAAGAGACTGTTTTGTCCTGTTAACGTGGCTTTGGTAGGTTTATCGAAAACCAGCTGGCCATAGAGGTGAGGGTTTATTTCTGGACACTCAATTTATTCCACTGATCAATGTGCCTATCTTTATGCCAATACCATGCTGTTTTGACCAATGTAGATTTATAATACATTTCAAGGTCAGACAGTGAAATTCCTCCCAAATCACTCTTCTTTTTTAGAATGCTTTTGGCTATTTGGGTGCACTTTCCCTTCCAAATGAATTTGGCATTTGCCTTTTCTATTTCTGTAAAGTAGACTGTTAGAACTTTGATTGGTATTACATAGAATCTATAAATCAGTGTGGACAAGATTGATACCTTCATGATATTTAGTCTTCCAATCCATGAACACAGAATGTCTTTCCATTTGTTTAGGTCTTCATTGATTTCTTTTAGCACTGTTTTATTGTTTTCTCAATATAGGTCCTGTATTTTCTGGGTTATATTGATTCCTAGTTATTTGAGTCTTTTTGTTGCTATTGTAAATGGAATTTTCCCCCTAATTTCCTCCTCAGATTGCTAAATACTAGTATAGTATTTTTTTGTTGATCTTGCCACTTTGATGAACTCATTTATTTGTTCAAGTAGCTTCGTTAGACATTTCAGAATTTTCTAAATATAAGATTATGTATTTGCAAATAGTAAGAGTTTCCCTTCCTCTTTTCCTATTTGGATGCCATTTTTTTTTCTTGTCTAATTACTCTAGCTAGAACTTTGAGCACAATGTTAAATAACCATGGTGACAGTGGGCGTATTTGTCTTGTTCCTTATCTTGGAGGGAAAGCTTTCAATCTCTCCCCATTGAGTATGATGTTGATGATGGGTTTTTCATATATATATTTTACCATATTGAGGGATTTTTCTATTCCTATCTTTCAAAATGTTCTTATCAAGAAATGTAGCTGGATTTTGTTGAATGCCTTGTCTGCACTGATTGAGATGATCATGTGGTTTCTTTCTATCAATTTGTTAAAGTGGTGTATTACATTGATTGATTTTCTTATGTTGAACCAGCCTTGCATGCCAGGAATAAATCCCACTTGGTCATTATGTATAAGCCTTTTTTTAAAAATTGGTTTACTTTTTTTTTGTCTTTATTTTTTTAATGTTACATTTAAAAAAAAAAAAAGAGGTCCCCATATACTCCCCACCCCCATCACTCCGCTCCTCCCCCATAACAACAACCTTCTCCATCATCATGAGACATTCATTGCATTTGGTGAATACATCTCTGAGCACCACTGCACCTCATGGTCAATGGTCCACACCATAGCCCACATTCTCCCACACTCCACCCAGTGGGCCATGGGAGGACATACAATGTCCGGTAACTGTCCCTGCAGCACCACCCAGGACAACTCCAAGTGCTGAAAATAACCCCACATCATATCTCTTCCTCCCACTCCCTACCCCCAGCAACCACCATGACCACTTTCTCCACACCAATGCCACATTTTCTTCAATTACTAATCACAATAGTTCATGAATAGAATATCAGTAAGTCCACTCTAACTCATACTCTATTCCTCCATCCTGTGGACCTTAGAATGGTTGTGTCCACTCTACATCTATATCAAGAGGGGGCTTAGATTCCACATGGATGCTGGATGCAATTCTCCTGCTTTCAGTTATGGGCACTCTTGGCTCCCTGGTGTGGTGGTTGACCTTCTTCACTTCCATGTTAGCTGAGTGGGGTAAGTCCAATAAACCAGAGTGTAGGAGTTGCAAGTCTGTTGAGGCTCAGGGCCTGGCTATCACATGGTCAGTCCAGAGATTCAGGTCCCCTGGGTATTATGTATAAGTCTTTTGATATGCTGTTGGATTCTATTTGCAAGTATTTTGTTGAGAATTTTGGCATCTATGTTCATTGGAGAGATTGGTCTGCAATTTTCTTTTCCTGTAGTGTCTTTATCTGGCTTTGGTATTAGGGTGATGCTGGCTTCACAAAACATGTTGGGTGATTTTCCCTCCTCTTTAATTTTCTGGAAGAGTTTAAACAGGGTTGGTGTAAATTCTTCTCTAAATGCTTTGTAGAATTCACCTGTGAAACCATCTGGCCCTATACTTTTCTTTGTTGGAAGATATTTGATAACTGATTCAATCTGTTTAAATGTGATTGGTTTGTTAAGTTATTATGTTTCTTGTAGCAATAGTGTAGGTTGTTTGCGCATTTCTAGGAATTTGTCCATTTCTTCTAGGTTGTCTAGTTTGTTGGTATACAGTTTCTCATAATACTCTCTTGTGATCCTTTTTATTTCTATGGGGTCAGTTGTAACTTTATTTCTGATTGTATTTATTTGCATCTTCTCTCTTTTCTTTGTTAATCTAGCTAAGGGTTTGCCAATTTTATTGATCTTTTCAAAGAACCAGCTTTTGGTTTGTTGATCTTATCTACTTTTTTTTTTGTTCTTAATTTCCTCAATTTTCACTCTAATTATTGTTTCTTTCATTCTGCTTGCATTGGGAATGGTTTGCTGTTCTTCTAGTTTCTCCAGATGTTCAGTTAGATTTTTGATTTAGCTCTTTCTTCTTTTTTTAATATAGGCATTTAAGGCTATAAATTTACCTCCAGTTTTTAAAGATTTATTTTATTTACTTTATTTTTCTTTATTTATTCACCCTTCTCCTAGATAGTTCATTCATCTTTCTGCTCAATGTTTTGCTCACTTTCTGCAGGAGGCACCAGGAACTGAACCTGGGACCTCCCATGTGAGAGGCAAGTGCCCAATGGGCTGAGCTACATCTGCTCCCTACGAGTTGTAGTTTCTGCTGACTTGCGGCCTCTGCTCTTTGGGGTGGGCGTAGAGTCTCACTCATTGCAGCGGGAGGTGGCATCTGCTTGTCTTCTTTTAGGAGGCACTGGGACCTGAACCCAGGACCTCCCAGTCTATAGGCAGGCACTCAAGTGGATGAACCACAGCCGCTTCCCTATCCCATAGGTTTTGATATGTTGTGTTCTCATTTTCATTCATCTCCACGTATTTGCTAATTTCACTTACAATTTCTTCTTTGACCCACTTATTATTTAGGAGTGTGTTGTTCAGCCTCCCACATATTTGCAAACTTTCCTCTTTCCCTTTTTTTTTTTAGGTATGGTCCCAGGACCTTGTATGTGGGAAGGCAGTACTCAACCACTTGCGCTACATCCGCTCCCTCCTGTCAATTATTGATTTCCAGTTTCATTCCATTATGATCTGAGAAGGTGCTTTGTATACTTTTATTTATTTATTTTTTAAAAAGATTTATTTATTTATTTAATTCCTCCCTCCTCCCCTGGTTGTCTGTTCTTTGTGTCTATTTGCTGCGTCTTGTTTCTTTGTCCACTTCTGTAGTCGTCAGCGGCACGGGAAGTGTGGGCAGCGCCATTCCTGGGTACGCTGCACTTTCTTTCGCGCTGGGCGGCTCTCCTTACGGGTGCACTCCTTGCACGTGGGGCTCCCCTACGCGGGGGACACCCCTGAGTGGCGTGGCACTCCTTGCGCGCATCAGCACTGCACATGGGCCGGCTCCACACGGGTCAAGGAGGCCAGGGTTTGAACCGTGGACCTCCCATGTGGTAGACAGATGCCCTAACCACTGGCCCAAGTCCGTTTCCCTACTTTCAATCTTTTTATATCTACTGAGACCTGCCTTGTGACCTAATGCGTGATCTATACTGGAGAAAGGTCCATGGGCACTTGAGAAGAATATATAACCCACTGACTTGGGATGCAAGGCTCTGTATATGTCTGTTAAGTCTAGCTTGTTTATCATACTGTTAAGTTTTCTGTTTCCTTGTTGATCTTCTGTCTAATTGTTCTATCTAATGATGTGAGTGGTGTGTTTAAGTCTCCAGCTATTATTGTAGAAGTGTCTATTTCTCCCTTCAGTTTTGCCAGAGTTTGCCTCATGTATTTTGGAGCATCCTGTTTAGGTACGTAGATATTTTTTATGACTGTTATTTCTTCCTGGTGGATTGTCCCTTTTATTTAATATATAATGGTCTTCTGTATCTCTTATAACTTTTTGCATTTAAAGTCTATTTTGTCCAATATTAGTATAGCTACCCCTGCTCTTTTTTGGTTACAGTTTGCATGGAGTATCTTTTTCCAGCCTTTAACTTTCAGCCTGTTTGTATCCATGAGTCTATGGTGAGCCTCGTGTAGGCAGCATATGGATGGCTCATGTTGTTTTATTTTTTCAAGATTTCTTTTTATTTATTTCTCTCCCTTTCCTCTGCCCCAGTTGTCTGTTCTCTGTGTCCATTCACTGTATGTTCTTCTGTGTCTGCTTGTATTCTTGTCAGTGGCACCCAGAATCTGTGTCTCGTTTTGTTGCATCATCTTGCTGCATCAGTTCTCTGTGTGTGGCACCATTCCTGGGCAGGCTGCACTTTTTTTTGCACTGGGTGGCTCTCCTTGTGAGAGGCCGTCCTTGTGCATGGGTCTCCCCTATGCGGGGGACACCCCCGCATGGCATGGCACTCCTTGCACTCATCAGCACTGCGCTTGGGCCAGCTCATCACACGGATCAGGAGGCCCTGGGTTTGAGCCTTGGACCTCCCATGTGGTAGGTGAATGCCCTATCTGTTGGGCCAAATCCACTTCCTGCTCATGTTTTTAAAATCCACTTAACAGCCTACCTGAACACACATAAACAATAAGTGTATAATAAAAGTTGTGAACCTACAGAACAAACATGCATAACATCATATAGGAGTCCCATACATCAATCCACCACCAACACCTTGCATTGTTGTGAGACATTTGTTACAAATTATGAAAGAATATCATCAAAAATCTTACTACTAATTATAGTCTATATCTTACATTAGTGTATTCTCTCCCCAACACGCCCTATTGTTATTTTTTAAAATATATTTTTATTACAGAAGTTGTAAACTTACAAAACAACTGAGCACATGTGTAGAATTCCCATACAAACCCTTCACCAACATACCACACCATAGTGGAACAGTTGTTACAGATTATGAGATAAAATCGTCAGACTGTTTCCACCAACTCTGGTCCAAAGCATACACTTGACACACTTTTTCCATACTAATCCATTATCAACACAGTACGTCTTCTGCATATATGCATAATTATTACAGTATTGCTGTTAACCACGTCCTTAGGTCACACCAGTTGTATTTTCTCCATGCTTATCCACATTCCCACCACCCTGCAATAGTGACGCACATCTCCTCTAGCTCACAGGACACACTTGCATCTGTACCATCAACCACAATTCTCATCCACCTCTGGGTTCACTGTGTTATTCAGTCCCAAGATTATTCTCTAGCTTTCTTTCAACTGACATTTACATCCCTATACTACCATTTTGAGCCGCGTTCCCATTTATAAACCAGCTGCAACGCACTATATTGATTTACCATCAACTCTATCCATTTCTATACTTTTACAGTAAAGTTAATTAAAACTTCTATGTACATTAAGCATCAGTAGTCCTCCTCAGCCCTCCTCTTATCTCCTAATAACCTATACTCTAGGTTTTAACTCCATGCATTTATTCTCTGTATTTAGTTCATATTAATGGTATCATGCAATATTTGTCCTTTCATATCTGTCTTACCTCACTCAGCATAATGTCTTCAAGATTCATCCATGTTATTATATGTGTCTCAATTTCATTTCTTCTTACTGCAACATGGTATTCCATCATATGTATATACCACATTTTGTTTATCCATTCATTGATGGATGGACACTTGGGTTGTTTCCATCTTTTGGCAATTGTGAATAATGCCACTGTGAACATCGGTGTGCAAATGTCTGTTCATGTCACAGTTTTCAGTTCTTCTGGATATATCCCTAGTAGAGGAATTGCTGGATCATATGGCAGCTCTACATTTAGCTTCAATTGATAAGATCATGTGATTTTTCTTCTTTGATTTATTAATGTAGTATATTATGCTGATTAATTTTTTTAGTGTTGAACTACCCTTGCATGCCTGGTATAAAACCCAGTTGATCATGATGAATAAATCTTTTAATGTGTTGTTGGATTCTATTAGCAAATATTGTGTTGATGATTTTTGTGTCCATATTAACTAGGAAAGTGGGTTTTTAATGTTCTTTTTTCGTAATATCTAACAGGCTTTGGTATTAGGGTAATACTGGCTTCATAGAATGAGTTGGATAGTGTCCCTTCTTGGTCAATTTTTTGGAAGAGCTTAAGTAAGATTGGTAGTAAATTTTTTTTAATGTTCTAACTCACCCATGAAACCATCTGGTCTTGGACTTTTTTCATTTTGGGGAGTTGTTTGATGACTGTTTCAATCTCTTTACTTGTGATTGGTTTGTTGAAGTCTTCTATTTATTTAGGGTCAGTGTAGGTTGTTCATACACTCCTAGGAATTTTTTCATTTCATCTACATTGTCTAGTTTTTTGGTGTACAGTTGTTCATAGTATCTATCCTCTTATGATCCCTTATGTATGTGGGGTCAGTAGTCATGCCCACTTTCATTTTTTATTTCATTTATTTTCATTTTCTCTCTTTTTTTCTTTGTCAGTCTTGCTAAAGGTTTGTCAATTTTGTTAATCTCCTCAGAGAACCGTTTGTTTTGTTAATTCTCTCTATTGTTTTCTTGTTGTTGTGGGTGTTTTCAGTTTTATTTATTTCTGCTCTGAACTTTGTTATTTCATTCCTGCTACTTGCTTTGCGATTAGTTTGTTGTTCTTTTTCTAATTGTTCCAGCTCTTTTTAGCTTTTTAGCTCTTTCTTCTTTTTTAATGTAAGCATTGAAGGTTAAAAATTTTCCTCTCAACACTGCTTTCACTGCATCCCATAGGTTCTGATATGTTGTGCTCTCATTGTCATCTCAAGATATTTATTGATTTCTTTCAAAATGTCTTTGACCCACAGATTATTTAAGAGGATGTTGTTTAATCCCAATATATATGAGAATTTCCCCTTTTCTGCCTCTTGTTGATTTCCCACTTTATTCCATTATGATCAGAGAAAGTGCTGTATATAAAATATTTGCTTTTCTTGTTTAATTTATTGAGATCTTCTTTGTGACACAACATATGGCCTATCCTGGAGAAAGATCCATGAGCACTTGAAAAGAATGTATATCCTGCTGTTTTGGGGTGCAATATTCTGTGTATGTCTATTAGGTTTAGTCCATTTATCATATGATTCAAGCTCTCTGTTTATTGATCCTCCACCCAGATGTTCTATCCATTCCTAAGAGTAGTGTATTGAAGTCTCCAACTATTATTGTAGAGATGTCTGTTTCTCTCTTCGACTTTGCCAGTATTTGCCTCATGTATCTTGGGGCATCCAGGTTAGGTTGATATACATTTATGATTGTTATTTCTTCTTGGGTGAATTACCCATTTCATTAATATATAGTGTCCTCCCTTGTCTCTAATAACAGTTTTGCTATTAAAGCCTTTTTCACCACATATAAGTATAGCTACGCCACCTTTTTTGTTGTTGTTACTGAATGAGTGGAATATGTTTTTCTAGCCTTTTGCTTTCAATCTATTAGTATCTTTGGGTCTAAAATAAGTCTCTTACAGGCAGCATATAGATTGCTCATATTTTCTTATCCATTTCACCAGTCTGTGTCTTGTGATTGGGGAGTTTAATCCTTTAAGGATAAAAACAAACAAATAGAACACAATAATATAAGTACTGAACAACTTACAGAGAATGGTGAAAAGAATGAGCAAGGCAGTTCTTATTTCACCCATTTTGACCTTCGGGTTTTATCTGTCATATTTTATTTTCACCATTCTTTTGACTATTTTACTTTTACTGATATAATCTTCATTTCTAGACTCTCAAGCTCTTTCTCCTATCTTTTCTTTTCAGGCTGTAGCACTCCCTTTAGTATTTCCTTTTGTGTGTGTGTGTGTGTGTTTTTTTAGGAGGGACTGCGGATTGAACCTAGGACCTTGTACATGGGAAGCAGGCACTCAACCACTTGAGCTACATCCTCCCCCTTTTAGTATTTCCTGAAAAGCCAGTCTCTTTGTTTTAAACTCTCTCAGTTTCTTATTATCTGTGAATATTCTAAACTTGCCCTCATTTTATTTTTGGTATTTATTTATTTACTGTTACATTAAATAAATATGAGGTCCCCATATACGCCCCCACCCCCCTCACCCCACTCCTCCCATAACAACAACCTCCTCCATCATCATGGGACATTCATTGCACTTGCCCTCATTTTTTTTTTAAAGATTTATTTATTTGTTTATTTCTCTCCCCTCCCGCCCCCAGTTGTCTGTTTTCTGTGTCTATTTGCTGCGTCTTGTTTCTTATGTCCGCTTCTGTTGTTGTCAGTGGCATGGGAATCTGTGTCTCTTTTTGTTGCGTCATTGTTAGCTCTTTGTGTGGGTAGTGCCATTCTTAGGCAGGCTGCATTTTCTTTTGCGCTGGGCGGCTCTCCTTACAGGGTGCACTCCTTGCACGTGGGGCTCCCCTACACGGGGGACACCCTGTGTGGCATGGCACTCCTTGAGTGCATCAGCACTGCACATAGGCCAGCTCCACACAGGTCAAGGAGGCCCGGGGTTTGAACTGTGGACCTCCCATGTGGTAGACGGATGCCCTAACCACTGGGCCAAGTCCGTCTCCCTTGCCCTCATTTTTAAAAGACATTCTTGCTGGATAAAAGATTCTTGGCTGGCAGTTTTTCTCTTGCAGTATCTTTATATCATACCACTGCCTTCTTGCTTCCATAGTTTCTGATGAGAAATTGTACTTAATCTTATTGGGTATTCCTTATATGTTATGCATTGCTTTTCTCTTACTGCTCAGAATTCTCTTTGTCTTCGGCATTTGACGTTCTGGTTAGGTGTGTTTCAGAGTCAGTCTATTTGAATTTATTCAGATGGGAGTATGTTGTGTTTCTTGGATGTGAATATCTAAGTCCATCAATAGGGTTGGGAAATTTTCTACCATTATTCCTTCAAATATTCCTTCTGCCCTTTTCCCCTTCTCTTCTCCTTCTGGGACACCCATGACATATATGTTTGCATGTCTCTAGCTCTTATTTAGCTTCCTGAGATCCTGGTTAATTTTTTCCCATTCTTTTCTTCATTCATCTGTTCTTTTGTATTTTCCCTTTTGGAGGCCATGCCTTCGAGCTTACTGATCCTTTCTTCTGCCTCCTCAAATCTGCTGTTATATGGCTCCAGTGTATTTTTAATTTCACTTATTCTGCCTTTCATTCCTATAAGATATGCTATTTTTCTATGTATGCTTTCAAATTCTTCTTTGGGCTCATCCACTGTCTTTTATTTTTAAATATTTTTTATTATTTTTAAAAAGATACTTAGGGAAGCAGATGTGGCTCAAGTGATAGAGCTTCCACCTACCATATGGGAGGGCCTGAGTTTGATCCCTGGGGCCTCCTGGCGAAAAAGAAGAGGAGAAAGCATGCCTGCATGGTGAATCAGTGCCCCACACAAATGAGTCAAGCATCAAGATGATGACACACCATAAGAAAGACAAGGGGAGAGTCAAGGTGAAGCACAGCAGAAACCAAGAACTGAAGTGGCATAATAGATAGGGAAACTCTCTCCCCATATGAAGTCTCCAGGATTGAATCCCAGTGAATCCTAGAGAAGTGAAAACGAGAAAAGAAGACAACAAAGACAACAAAAACAGCAAGGGGGGAGAAGGGGAAGGCAGGGAATGAATAATATAATAAATAAATCTTTTAAAAATATTTAGATTACATAAATGTTACATAAAAAATATAGGGGATTCCCATATGCCCTGCTCCCTATCCCTCCTATATTTTCCCACATTAACAACATATTTCATTAGTGTGGTACATTTGTTACAATTGATGAACACATTTTGGAGCATTGCCATTAGATGTGGATTATAGTTTACATTGTAGTTTACACTCTCTCCTGCACAATTTTATGTTATGGCAAGATATTTAATGGCCTGTATCTGTCATTGCAATGTCATTCAGGACAATTCCCAAGTCCTGAAAATGTCCTCATATTACACCTGTTTTCCGTCTCCCTCCCCTCAGAACCTCCAGTGGTCACTGCTTCCACATCAATGATAAAAGTTCTTCCATTGCTAGAATTACAATAAGTCTATAGTAGAGTACCTGTAAGTCTACTCTAGTCCATCATTCATTCCCTGATCCTGAGAATTCTGGCATGGTGATGCCCACTCCACCTCTAACTGAAAGGGGGCTTAGATCCCATGGGGAAGATGGATGGAACTATCTTGCTTGCAGTTGCAGACTCTCTTTTCCTTGTGATGGTCATTGTCCATCATTATCTTCATTTTAGGTGTCCTAGGTGAGTCTAATGAACTGGAGAGTTGATGTTGCAACTCTGTTGAGATTCAGGGCCCAGCTGGCCTATAGACAGCCCAAATATTTAAGTCTCTTGGACATACATCTATCAACTCTAGTACTAAGTTTAGGTTCAAATAGAAGGGGCAGAAGAGCTGTGTGTCAGGAAACCACAATTGTATCCAACTCTGTCACATTGGGGAGCATAAATTCCAAAGTAGGGCCCACTGGTAGGGTACCAAATTCCTGAGCTGTCTGCCCTGCTTATAGTGTCAGGATGTCTCCAGAGCCCTCAGGAGCCCTGGTATTTGAGGTAGTGTTTACTTTGGCAGTCATTGAGATCCTGCTGAGATGTTCATAAACATAATCTCTGGAATGACTTCCTGACTCACTTTTAAGTCTCTTTGCCATAAAACTCATTTGTCTGTACCTTTCCACCCTTTGGCCAAGGTCTTTTTCCAGTTGCCTTGCTAGTTGGTTCTTGGTAGCATTCCCTCAGTGCCAGGGAAGCTCATCCCTGGGAGTCATGTCCCATGTTGGGGGGTGGGTGGGGAGGTAATGTATTCATATGCTAAGTTTGGCTTAGAAGAGGCCACATTTGGGAAGCAGACTTGGCCCAGTGGTTAGGGCGTCCATATACCACATGGGAGGTCTGCAGTTCAAACCCCGGGCCTCCTTGACCCATGTGGAGCTGGCCCTTGTGCAGTGCTGAGGCAGGCAAGGAATGCTGTGCCATGCAGGGGTGTCCCCGCATAGGGGAGCCCCACACGCAAGGAGTGCGCCCTGTAGGGAGAGCCACCCAGGGTGAAAGAAAGTCCAGCCCGCCCAGGAATTGTGCCACACACACAGAGAGCTGACACAACAAGATGACGCAACAAATAAGAAACACAGATTCCCATACCACTGACAACAACAGAAGCGGACAAAGAAGAACATGCGCAAAATAGGCACAGAGAACAGACAACTGGGGTCGGGGGGGGGGGGACAGGGAGAGAAATAAAATAAATAAATCTAAAAAAAAAAAAAAAAGAAGAGGCCACATTTGAGCAGTAAGGGAGCTCTCAAGAGGTAACTCTTGGAAAAACTAAGTGAAAGAATAGATACATCTACAATTATAGTGGGGGATTTTAATACACCACTATCAACTCTGGACAGAACATCTCAAAAGAGAATCACCAAAGAAACAAAACATCTGAATAGTATATTAGAGGAGCTCGATCTAATAGACATATATAGATCGCTACACCCAAACACAGCAGGATATACATTTTTCTCAAGCGCACATGGATCATTCTCCAAGATAGATCATATGCTAGGCCACAAAGAAAGGCTGAACGAATTCAGAAAGATTGAAATCATACAAAACATTATCTCTGACCACAGTGGAGTCAAGCTGGAGATTTGCAAGGGAAAGAAGCCCAGATTTCACACCACAATTTGGAAATTAAACAACACACTCTTAGAAAAACAGTGGGTCAAAGAGGAAATCTCAAAAGAAATCAATGACTACCTTGAAACAAATGATAATGATAACACAACATACCAAAATTTATGGGATGCAGCAAAAGCAGTACTGAGAGGGAAGTTTATAGCCATAAATTCATATATCAAAAAAGAAGAAAGAGCAAAAATTGAAGAACTAACTGCACATTTGAAGGAATTAGAAAAACAACAACAAAGTAACCCAACAGGAAGAAGAAGGAAGGAAATAACAAAGATAAGAGCAGAACTAAATGAAATAGAAAATAAGAAAGCACTTGAACAGATAAACAAGACCAAGAGCTGGTTTTTTGAGAAGATTAACAAAATTGACAAACCTTTAGCAACACTAACAAAGAAAAAAAGAGAGAAGATGCAAATACACAAAATAAGAAATGAGAAAGGCGATATCACCACTGACCCCACAGAAATAAAGACTATCATAAGAGGATATTTTGAAAAACTATATTCCAACAAAAATGACAATCTAGAGGAAATGGACAAATTCCTAGAAACACATAAACAGCCCATATTGACAAAAGAAGAAATTGATGATCTTAACAAACCAATCACAAGCAGAGAGATAGAATCAGTTATTAAAAATCTCCCAACTAAGAAGAGCCCAGGGCCAGATGGCTTCACAGGTGAATTCTATAAAACATTCCGGAAAGAACTGACACCAATCCTGCTGAAACTATTCCAAACCATCGAAACAGAAAGAACATTACCCAACTCCTTCTATGATGCCAACATTACCCTAGTACCAAAGCCAAACAAAGACATCACAAGAAAGGAAAATTACAGACCAATTTCTCTAATGAACCTAGACGCAAAAATACTTAACAAAATACTTGCTAATCGTATTCAACAACACATTAAACGAATTATACACCACGACCAAGTGGGATTCATCCCAGGTATGCAAGGATGGTTCAACATAAGAAAATCAATCAACGTAATACACCATATAAACAGATTGAAGGAAAAAAATCACATGATTATATCTATTGATGCAGAAAAAGCATTTGACAAAATACAGCACCCTTTCTTGATAAAAACACTCCAAATGATTGGAATACAAGGAAATTTTTTGAACATGATAAAGAGTATATATGAAAAACCTAAAGCCAATATTATTTACAATGGAGAAATCCTAGACTCCTTCCCTCTAAACTCAGGAACAAGACAAGGATGCCCACTGTCGCCGCTCCTATTTAACATTGTCTTAGAAGTACTTGCTCGAGCACTGAGGCAAGAACCAGAAATAAAAGGCATTCAAATTGGAAAGGAAGAAGTCAAAATTTCATTATTTGCAGATGACATGATCCTATACATAGAAAACCCTGAGAGATCTACAACGAAGATTCTAGAACTCATAAATGAGTTTAGTAAAGTCGCAGGTTATAAGATCAATGCGCAAAAATCAGTAGCATTTCTGTACACCAATAATGAGCAAGATCAGGAGGAAATCAAGAAACAAATACCATTCACAATAGTAAATAAAAAAATCAAATACTTAGGAATAAATTTAACTAAAGAGGTAAAGAACTTATACACTGAGAACTATACAAGATTGTTCAAGGAAATCAAAGAAGACCTAAATAAATGGAAGACTATTCCTTGTTCATGGATAGGAAGACTGAACATTATTAAGATGTCTATCCTACCAAAACTGATCTACACATTCAATGCAATCCCAATAAAAATCAATGCAGCCTTCTTTAAGGAACTAGAAAAACTAACTATGAAATTTATTTGGAAAGGAAAGAGACCCCGAATAGCCAAAGACATACTGAAAAAGAAAAACGAAATTGGAGGAATCACACTACCTGACTTCAAAACATACTATAAAGCTACGGTGGTGAAAACAGCATGGTATTGGCATAAGGAGAGACATATAGACCAATGGAATCGAATTGAAAGCTCTGATATAGAACCTCACATATACAACCACATAATATTCGATAAAGCCACCAAACCCTCTCAACTGGGAGAGAGTGGCCTATTCAACAAATGGTGTCTGGAGAACTGGATAGCCATATGTAGAAGAATGAAAGAGGATTACCATCTCACACCTTATACAAAGATCAACTCAAGATGGATCAAAGACCTAAATATAAGAGCCAAGACCATAAAAACCTTAGAAAGCAGTGTAGGGAAACATCTACAGGACCTTGTAATAGGTAATGGATTTATGAATATCTCACCAAAAGCACGAGCAGCAAAAGAACTAATAGATAAATGGGACTTCCTCAAAATTAAAGCCTTCTGCACCTCAAAGGAGTTTGTCAAGAAAGTAAAAAGGGAGCCCACACAGTGGGAGAAAATATTTGGCAATCATATATCTGATAAGAAACTTATAACTTGCATATATAAAGAACTCCTACATCTTGAAAATAAAAAGACAAACAATCCATTTAAAAAATGGGAAAAAGACTTAAACAGACACTTCTCCGAAGAAGAAATACAAATGGCAAGAAAGCACATGAAAAAATGTTCCAAATCTCTAGCTATCAGGGAAATGCAAATCAAAACCACAATGAGATACCATCTTACACCCATAAGATTGGCAGCTATGAAAAAAACAGAAGAATACAAGTGCTGGAGAGGATGTGAAGGAAGGGGAACACTCATCCACTGCTGGTGGGAATGCAGAAGGATCCAACCATTCTGGAGAACAGTATGGCGGTTTCTCAAAAAACTAGCCATAGATTTGCCATATGACCCAGCAATACCACTGCTGGGAATATACCTAGCAGAACTGAAAACAAGAACACAAACCAATATATGTACACCAATGTTCATAGCAGCATTGTTCACTATTGCCAAAAGTTGGAATCAACCCAAATGCCCATCAACAGACGAGTGGATCAATAAAATGTGGTATATACACACAATGGAATACTACTCGGCTGTAAGAACAAACACACTACAAATACATGTGATAACATGGATGAATCTTGAGAACCTTATGTTGAGTGAAGCAACCCAGACATTGAAGGACAAATACTACATGACCTCAATGATATGAAATAAACAAGCTGCCCTAGATAGCAAGAGACTGAACGATAGGCTTGCAGGAAATCGGAGGGTGGAGGAAGGATATGAGCCGATGTCTGCAGGGGTGGAATTTAAGACGAGATGGTGGTAAGTATGAACACAAAGAAGAGATAAAAGGGGGGCAAGGGGTTGCCTTTGCTTGGGGCTTTGCGGGTTTGAGGGTGGCTGGGGAGGGACGGGTGGGTAACGTTGCCCAAAAGTGGGGGGAGGGAGGGGTAGCATACGAACCAGGAGAGGGTCAGGTGTTGGTGGAGAGTAAAATGCCGAGAAAATCATATCAAAATATAATAAAGAGGGTTACCTGTTTAGAATGCTCGGAGGGGAGGGTCTGATGCAGGACGGGCTCCTGGGGAATGTCTAAATGCTCATTCTGCCAGAGTGGGTGACACCATGGGGTAGAAACCCAAGTAGTGAGAGTGGGGGTGGACCCACATCCTGGGGAGGACTAATGCCATCCAATAGAGGGAACTGTATCCCTCGAGAGAAAGGGTGGCTCCCAGGGCATTGGGGCAGTTGAGCAAGTTAGGCCCTGAACACTATTCCATCTATCTCTGGAAGTGGCTCCTTAGGAAACGGAGGTTGGCTATCACTGAGGGCACCAAGGTGGAAGGGAAAATGGACGTTAAATGTGTGGAACCAAAGTAAATGGGGGGTAAGAGAGGAGCTTCTTGAGAGTACACAAGGATGGATATAAAACATGTAATATTACACCATAACATATAGGAGATGACAGACTGATAATGTAAACCATAATGTAAAACATAGGATAACTAAAAATGTAAAGAACTGTGTATCCTAAAGTATGCACCATAATGTAAGCACAGATGTCACCTTGTTAGAAAGCTAATGTCTCAGACTCTGTACATCACTTTAAGTAAATATGATATGAATAGGGCGTAAGAGTATCACTGTGGAAGGGAAAAGGTTTTCTGGTGGATGTGTGGGAGTGCTGTATATTATATATATACATTGCTGTGGTCTAGGACTCCTGTGAAGAAAAGCTGAATAATTAGGGGGGGGGGGGAAAGAAAAAGATAGGATGTGGAATTTTTTCAAGTCAACATTCTTTATCTAAGTTCTTTATCTAACTTTATCCAAGTTCTTTATCTATCCTTTAAACCCATCGCTATATGCCATTCCCTAGTAAGGGACCATGACATTATATTGGGCTTCAAATTTCGGGGAGTTCTGGATCACAGAGTGTTTCAACAATGGCAATGGAGGGATACTGGTATGGGATACCAATGACAGGTGATATATGACTGACAGGGAGCTGTACAGATCATATGTCCAGGGTGCATGGTAATGTTTGGATATACTCATAGTGGCAACAATTAAAAACCACAGTAGGGGGGGTACTGGGTTCCTGGCCAGTGGTGCTCTGTCGTGGTCCCTAGGGGAGCAGCGACAGTCTCCCAGGTACAGTGGTGGGGACCGGGAGGGAGTGAGGGTTCAACAGTGAGCCCCTGATACTAATGACTATGCTTGTGAGCTGATAAACCCAAAATAAGAACAAGGCCTAGAGCAACTTTGTGCCTGGGAATTTCCTTCTGTCAGCCTTCATGTTACTCAAATGTGGCCAGTCTCGAAGCCAAACTCAGCATGTAAATGCAATGCCTTCCCCCCAGCGTGGGACATGACACCCGGGGATGAGCCTCCCTGGCAACGAGGGACCACTATCAACTACCAACTGATGATGCAACTGGAAAAGGACCTTATACGGAAGGTTCAATGCGGATCAGCAGAATATCCATGTCTACATAAAATACCATGACTTTAAAATGCTGTTTGACCTAAAGTAAGGGGGAAATGGAAAGGAGAAATGAGTTTATATGGCTACGAGTTTCTAAAAAAGAGTCTGGAGGCTGGCAGAAGGTTTGCCCTCATGCACAACTGAGCAGAGTCAGAGAGACAGATAAAGCAGATACAACCCCCAGATATTGGTTCCTTTGAGGGCTAAAGAGACCCATGGGAGTTATGGCCATGGCCGATGGGGTTAACTACCAGGGCAGATGGCCCCTCTTTGGAAATGGTGTTTATGTGTGATGAATCTGGACTCAGATGGGATCTCCCTTCATAAGACTTCCATGCTAATGTGCTGGAGGTGCAGTTAATGTTGGGGTTTAAGATATATTTAGGGGATTTGAATCTCTGGACTGACAATGTGATAGCCAGATCCTGAGCCTCAACAGACTCCAGCACCTACAATCTGATTTATTGGACTTACCACACTCAGCTAAGATGGAGGTGAAGAAGGACAACCACCACACCATGGAGCCTAGAGTGATTACAACTGAAAATGGGAGGATTGCATCCAGCATCCAGGTGGAATCTGAGCCTCCTCTTGACATAAAGGTGCAATGGACACAACCAATCCAGTGTCCACATAGAAGAGGTGGCATTGGATTGGGAAAAGGGGACATAATGGACAAAGGGTATGGGGAAAGGCAGGAAGAGATGAGAGGTGGAGGCGTCTTCGGGACATGGAGCTGCCCTGGATGGTGCTTCAGAGGTAATCACCGGATATTGTAAATCCTCACAGGGCCTACTTGATGGAATAGAGGAGAGTATGGGCCATGATGTGAACCAATGTATATGAGGTGCAGAGGTGCCCAAAGATGTACTTACCAAATCCAATGGATATGTCATGATGATGGGAACGAGTGTTGTTGGGGGGGGGGAGAGGGGGGGTGGGGGGGTGGGGTTGAATGGGACCTCACATATATATTTTTAATGTAATATTATTACAAAGTCAATAAAAAATAAAAAAATTAAAAAAAAAAAAAAAGAGGTAACTCTTAGGCACTGTACAATACTAGGCTAAGTTTTAATTTCAAAAGTAAAGGTTCATTAGTACAGTCATCTATATCAAAGGCCTGTCAATGACCATCCTCCTTATTTGGTAACTGCCCCTGTACTCAGGAATTCTTGCTGTTTCATTAGAGAATGTGGCAGAGCTCCCCAGGATGGGAAGTCAGTATTCTTTCAGTTACTGTGTGAATCTCCATGCACTGTGACAATGCCCCATGAACATTTAAACACATTTATATGCCTTACAGCTATGCCCCAGGGAACCTCCTCCATTTATCCCCCATTACTGACACCCCCACCAATGACCCACCCCTGTCATAGGTGTAAACCTTCTGTGATCCAAAACTTCTTCAAATATGAAGCCAACAAAATAACCAAATACAATTAATAAGAAAATGAAATAATAATGATAATTTTAAAAATAAGAAATAAAATACTATTTTTTTAAAAAAATTGGAATAATAAAAATAATGAAAAAATATTACAATTTTTTACGTTGTCTTTCATCACTGTAAGATCTGTTGTCTTGTATGTACAGTGACATTTTCTTCTGTTTATTCCCTCAGTGTCTTATTTTTTCATTTTGTCTTCAAAGAAGCTTAAGGTTACAGAAAAATCATGTACAGAATATAGGGGATTCCCAAATACCCAACATACTCCCCCTTTTCCCCTTTCCCCGATTAATAACATTTTACATGTGGATGGTACGTTTGTCATAATTGATGTACAAATATTGAAACATTGTTACTAATCATGGTCAATGATTTACATTATGGTTTATATTTTGGACCATACACTTCTATAAATTTTGATGAAATTTAACATGTCCTGTATCCATAATTGCAAGATCACATAGTACAATTCCATCACCCACCAAATGCCCTATGTCGCATCAGTTCTATTCCTCCCTCCCCCTCCTCTCAGGGCCCATGGCAACCATCAAGGTTCACTCCTTGAAGAACAAAATTCATAGTTACTTGCAACAACATTGATGGCTTGACATACTGGCCTGTCCTCCCCTATTAGGCACTGCCTATGCTCTCAAGGGACTCTACCCTCTATTCGAGAATACAGCAGGACTCTGCAGGATGGGAGTCCAACACCTTCCTGCTCATTATGTGGGTATCCACCCACTGATACCACCCCTTATGACAAGATGAACACTCAAACACTCCCTAGAAGTCTTCCCCAGGTGTGCCCTGTCTTGCATGACCATCACATCCAACACCCTAAACCAGTAACTCTCCCCCTGTCATATTTGCCAAAAGAACATTCCCAACATTGAAGTTCCAACCACATACCCCAAAATATCCAGAGTTCAACTGCTCCCTCCTCTGACCATCCCCCCAGTTCCACAGACAGCCTAACCCATGCTGCCTACCCTGCACCCCTCACTGACCAGCACCACCCAACCCAATATCATCATTGCGCCATTGTCATGCCCATCCACTGCACAACTACACCCTTCCACTTGATGATAGATTTTGCCCATTTGGGCATTGGCTCACAACCTTCTCCCTTTCTGTCTCCTGTAAACCTATCTTCCTCACACTAGCTCTGTGGGTCTGCTTAATTTTTTTTAACTCATATCAGTGAGGTCATGTAATATTTGTCCTTCAGTGCCTGGCTTGCTACACTCAATGTAAGGTCTTCAAGTTTCATCCATATTATCCTATGTTTTAATACTGTATTCCTTCTTACAGCTGAGTAATATTCCATTGTATGTATATACCACAATGTGTTTATCCATTCCTCTGTTGATGGACATTTGGGTTGTTTCCAACTTTTGGCAAGAGTGAATAATGCCACTATGATCATTAGTGTGCATATATCTGTCCGTGTCCCTGCTTTCAATTTTTCTGGGTATATACCCAGCAGTGGGATTGCTGGATCATATGGCAGCTCTATAGTTAACTTTCTGAGGAACAGCCAAACTGTCCTCCACAATGACTGGATCCTTCTACATTCCCATCAGCTGTAGATAAGGATTCCCATTCCTCCACATCCTCTCCAACACTTGCAGTCTTCTATATTTTTAATAGCCACTAGTCTAATGGGTGTAAGATGATATCTCATTGCAGTTTTGATTTGCATTTCCCTAATAGTGAGTGATGTTGAGCATATTTCATGTTCTTTTTTAGACAATTGCATTTCTTATTTGGAGAAGTGTCTATTCAAATCACTTGCCCATTTTTTAAATGGGTTTTTGTCTTTTTATTTTTGAGGTGTAGGATAAAGGATATTAGGCTCCTATCACATACATGGTTGCCAAATATTTTTTCCCATTGAGTCAGCTGCCTTTTTACTTTCTCGACAAACTCCTTTGAGGTGCAAAAGTTTTGTTTTTTTTTAATTTTGAGGAGGTCCCATTTATCTATTTTATCTTTTGCTCCTCGTGCTTTGGGTGTGAAGCTCATGAAACCACTTCCTAATACAAGATCCTGTAGATGGTTCCCTACATTATCTTCCAAGGTCTTTATGGTCTTGGCTCTTATATTTAGATCTTTGATCCACCTTCAGTTAATTTTTGTATAAGACATGAGATGGTAATCCTCTCCATTATTTTGGATATGGATATCCAGTTCTCCAATCACCATTTGTTGAAGAAGCCATTCTCTCCCAGTTGAATGGGCTTGGTGGTCTCGTTGAATATCTGTTTACTGTATATGCAAGGATCTATATCAGAACTCTCAATTCTGTTCCATTGGTCTGTGTGTCTCTCCTTGTGCCAATGCCATGCAGTTTTGACCACTAGGCTTTGTAATATGTTATAAAGTCAGGTAATGTGATTCCTATGATTTTCTTTTTATTTTTCAACAAGTCTTTGGCTGTTCAGGACCCCTTTCCCTTCCAAATAAATGTCATAGTTAGCTTTTCCAAATCAGTAAAAAATGTTGTGGCAATTCATTTTTTTTTTAATTTAATTTTATTCATTTAAAAAAATATTACATTAAAAAAATATGAGGTCCCCATTCACCCCCACCGCCCCCGCCCCACCACTCCCCCCACAGTAACACTCTCCCCCATCGTCATGACACATCCATTGCATCTGGTAAGTACATCTCTGGGTATCGCTGCACCCCATGGCCAGTGGTCCACACCATAGCCCACACTCTCCCACGTTCCATCCAGTGGGCCATGGGAGGACATACAATGTCCGGCAATTTTCCCTGCAGCACCATCCAGGACAACTCCAAGTCCCGAAAATGCCTCCACATCTCATCTCTTCCTCCCATTCCCCGCACCCAGCAGCCACCATGGCCACTTTTTCCACACCAATGTCACATTTTCTCGATTATTAACCACAATAGTTCATGAATAGAATATCATTAAGTCCACTCTAGTCCTTACTGTATTCCTCCTTCCTGTGGACCTTGGATTGGTTGTGTCCATTCCACATCTATGTCAAGAGGGGGCTTAGATTCCACATGGATACTGGATGCAATCCTGCTTTCAGTTGTAGGCACTCTAGGCTCCATGGTGTGCTGGTTGACATTCTTCAACTCCATGTTAGCTGAGTGGGGTAAGTCCAATAAATCAGAGTGTAGGAGCTGAAGTCTGTTGAGGCTCAGGGCCTGGCTATCATATTGTCAGTCCAGAGATTCAAATCCCCTAGATATATCTTAAACCCCAGCACCAACTACAATTCCAGTAAAGTAGCATGAAAGGCTTGTGAAAAGAGACCCCATCTGAGTCCAGTTCCATCACGCATAAACACCAGCTCCAAAGAAGGGCCAACTGACATGGCAGTGAACTCCATCTGCCATGACCATAAAACCTGTGGGTCTCTTTAGCCCTCAAAAGAACCAACACCTGGGGTTGTATCTACTTTATCTGTCTCTGAGACTCTGCTCAGGTGTGCATAAGGGCAATCCTTCTGACAACCTCCAGACTCTTTTTTAGAGACTCATAGCCATATAAACTCATTTGTCCTTTCCATTTCCCCCTTAATTTAGGTCAAACAGCATTTTTAACTCCTGTTATTATATGTAGACAGGGATATTCTGCTGGTCCACATTGAACCTTTAATTCAAGGTCATTTTCTAGTTATGTCATCATAAGATCCCTCGATCTTATGGCATAGAGATCCCTCGATGCCAGGGAGGCTCATCCCTGGGTGTCATGTCCCATGCTGGGGGGAAGGCAGTGCACTTACATGCTGAGTTTGGCTTCGAGACTGGCCACATTTGAGTAACACAGAGGCTGTCAGGAGGGAACTCCTAGGCACAGTGCTGCTCTAGGCCTTGTTCTTATTTCAGGTGTATAGGCTCACAAGCATAGTTATTAGTATCAGGGGCTCACTGTTGGACCCTTATTCCTTTCTGGTCCTTGCCGTTGCACCCGGGGGACTGCCACTGCTCCCCTAGGGACCATGACAGAGTCCCCCCCAGCCAGGAACCCAGTACCCCCCCAGCTGTTGTTTTTAATTGTTTCCACAATGAGTATATCCAAACATTTCCATGCCCTGTATAACTCCCTGTCAACCATATGTCCCCTGTCAATAACATCCCATACCAGTATTCCTCCGCTGTCATTGTTGAACCACTCTGTGATCCAAAACTTCCTGAAAAGTGAAGCCCAATATAATGCCAGTTTCCCTTAATAGTAAAATGGAATATAGCGATGAGTTTAAAGGTTAGATATAGAATACACATTGATTTGGAAAAATTCTACATCCTATCTTTTCCTTTTCTTTTTTCCTAATTATTGAGCTTCTCTTCACAAGAGCCATAAAATCACAGTAATTCATATATACAATATACAATACTCCCACATATCCAATATAAAACCTTTTCCCTTCCACAGTGATAATCTGTTAACTTATTCATATCATGTTTACTGAAACTCATGTACAGATATTGAGACAATAGCTTTCAAACAAGGTAACATTTGTGTTTACATTGTGGTTTATACTTTAGGCTATATAGTTTTCTAAATTTTTAGTTATCCTATGTTTTACATTATGGTTTACATTATTAGTCTGTCATCCCCCATATGTTTTTGGTGTAATATTACATGTTTTATATCCATCCTTGTGTACTCTTGTGAAACACTTCTATTGCCCTCACAGTTATGTTGGTTCCATCTATTCAATATCTATTTCCCCCTCCCCTGGGGGCCTGTTTTGGCAATTTAAAAGAATTTCCCCCACCCCCTTGTTGGTTTTACCTTGCTGTGTCCATTCATCTTCCTTGTTTCTTTGGGAGGCACTGGGAGCCGAACCTCGGACCTCTGATATGGAAGGGATGCACCTAATTGCTTGAGCCACCTCTGCTCCCTGCTTTCTTGTGTCTCTCATTATGTTTTTCTTCTTGTGTCTCTTGTTGCATCATCTTGTTGCAGCAACTCGCTGCACCTGGCCATGACATCAGCTCACTGTCTTCTTTAGGAGGCACTGGGAACCTTGCTCCCTGCTTTTATTGTGTGTCTCACTGTTTTTACTTCTTGTGTATCTTGTTGTGTCAGCTTGCTGCACCTGCCCATTGTATCACTTCACTGTCTTCTTTAGGAGGCACTGGGATCCAAACCAGCACACTCCCAGTGGTAGAGTAGGAGCTCAGTCACCTGAGCCACATCCACCTCCCTGTTGTGGTAATTTTTATTGGGATTGCAATAAATCTGCAAATCAATTTGGGTAAAATAGGCATCTTGATGTCTATCCATGAAGAGGGAATATTCTTCCATTTCTTTAGGTCTTCTTTGATTTCCTTAAACAATGTTGTGTGGTTTTCTGTATATAGGTCATTTACATCTTGAGTTAAATTTATTCCTAGGTATTTGGTTCTTTTAGTTGATATTGTAAATGGGATTTTTTCCCATGATTTCCTCCTCAGATTGCTCATTACTGGTGCACAGAAATGCTATTGATTTTTGCACATTGATCTTATAACCTGCCACTTTACTGAACTCATTTATAAGTTCTAAAAGCTTTGTTGTAGATTTCTCAAGGCTTTCTGTATATAGGATCATGTCACCTGCAAATAGTGAAATTTTTACTTCTTCCTTTCCAATTTGGGTGACTTTTATATCTTTTTCTTTCTAAGTGCTCAAGCAAGTTCTTCTAACAAATGTTAAATAAGAGCAGTGAAAGTGGGCATCCTTTTCTTGTTCCAGATCTTAGAGGGAAAGGGTTTAGGATTTTACCTTTGAATATGCTGTTAGCTGAGGGGTTTTCATATATACCCTTTATCATGTTTTGGAGGTTTCCTTCTATTCCTATCTTTTGAACTGTTTTTTATTAGGAAAGGGTGCTATACTTTGTCAGATGCTTTTTCTGCATCTATAGAGATGATCATGTGATTTTTTCTCTCAATCTGTTTATGTGGTGTGTTACATTAACTAATTTTCTTATGTTGAACCATCCTTGCATATCACGGATGAAACCCACTTTGTCATGGTGTACAATTCATTTCATGTGTTGTTGAATATGATTAGCAAGTATTTTGTTGAGGATTTTAGCCTTGAGCTTCATTAGAGAGATTGGTGTATAGTTTTCCTTTCTTGAGGCATCTTTGTTTGGCTTTGGTATTAGAGTAATGTTGGCATCATAGAATGAGTTAGGCATTGTTCCATCCACTTCTATTTTTTGGAAGAGTTTAAGCAAGATTGATGTTAGTTCTTTCCAGAATGTTAAGGTAGAATTCAACTGTGAAGCTATTTGGTCCTGGACTCTTAGTTGGGAGGTTTTTGATGACTAATTCTATCTCTTTACTTGTGATTGGTCTATTGGGTTCATCAATTTCTTCTTTTGTCAATGTAGGCTGCTTGTGTGTTCTAGAATTTGTCCATTTCCTCTAAATTATCCATCTTATTGGCACAAAATTTTTCAAAGTATTTTCTTAAGATATTCTTTATTTCTGTGGCATCAGTGGTGATATCCCCTTCATTGTTTCTTATTTTATTTATTTGCAATTTCTTTCTTTTATTCTTTGTTAGTCTAGCTAAAGGTTTGTCAATTTTATTAATCTTCTCAAAGAACCAACTTTTGGTTTTCTTTATTTTTTTCTAGTGCTTTCTTATTTCAATTTCATTTACCTCTGCTCTAATCTTTGTTATTTCCTTCTTTCTACTTGCTTCGGGGTTAGTTTGTTGTTCTTTTTCTAATTTCTCCAGGTATGTAGTTAAGTATTTGATTTTAACTGTTTCTTCTTCTTTTTTTTTTTAAGATTTATTTTTTATTTATTTCTCTTCCCTTCCGTACCCCCCTCCAGTTATCTGCTCTCTGTGCCTATGCGCTGTGTGTTCTTTTGTGTCTGCTTACATTCTTGTCAGCAGCACTGGGAATCTGTGTCTCTTTTTGTTGCATCATCTTGCTGCATCAGCTCTCTGTGTGTGCAGCGCCACTCCTGGGCAGGCTGCACTTTTTTCACGAAGGACGGGCTTCCTTATGGAGTGTACTCCTTGCACATGGGGCTCCCCTGTGTGGGGGACACCCCCGCGTGGCATGGCACTCCTTGCGCACATCAGCACTGCATATGGGCCAGCTCACCACATGGGTCAGGAAGCCGTGGGTTTGAACCCTTGATCTGCCATGTAGTAGGCGGAGGCTCTATCCATTGAGCCAAATCTGCTTCCCCCAAGTGTCTTCTTTTTTTTGTATTGTATTTTATTTTTTCTTCTTTATTTTCTTTTAAATGTTACATTTAAAAAATATGTGGTCCTCCCCACCCCCCCACATCAACAACCTCTTCCATCATTGTGGCACATCTACTGCACCTGGTGAATACATTCTGGACCACCGCTGCACCACATGGACAGTGGTCCACATTGTAGTCCACACTCTCCCCCAGTCCACCCAGTGGGCCATGACAGGACACACAACATCCAGCATCTGTTCCTGCAGCACCACCCAGGACAACTCCGAATCCTGAAAATGCCCCCACATAATATCTCTTCTTCCGTTTCCCTACCATTAGCAGGCACCATGGCCACCCTCTCCACATCACTACTACAATTTCTTCCCTTACTAATCACAATAGTTCCCCAGCAGAACACCAGTAAGTCCACTCTAATCCATACTCTATTCCTCCATCCTGTGGACCCTGGGATGATTACGTCCAGTTCCCCTCTACATCAAGAGGGGGCTTAGATTCCACATAAATGATGGTTGCAATTCTCCTGCTTGCCACTGTAGGCACTCTTGGCTCCCTGGTGTGGTGGGTGACCCTCTTTACCTACCTGTCAGCTGGCCATGGTAAATCCAAGAACCCAGTGTCTTCTTAATATCCTTTATCTCTTCCTTCACTTAATTAAGTTGATTTGTGATATTTGTTTGGGCATCCTTGATTCATTGTTTCATGTTCTGCATCTCCTCCTGTTTTTTAGTTTGTTCATTAGACTAAGCCATGTCTTCCTGTTTCTTAGTATATCTTGTAATTTTTTGTTGGTGTCTGGGCATCTGTTTATCTTAATGGGCTTATTTGATTGGTTAGCTTCTCTTTCTACTCTTCTTTTTGTGTGTTAAGGTTACTTTTTGCTACTTGGTTTCTCTTATTCTATATCCATGCAGTTGTCTGTGTTACCTTGGAAAAAAATATCAGGACCAGAGCAAAGGAAAGAGAAGAAGAGAAAAAGAATAATAGTGATAAAAACATGAAAAAGGTAGAAAAGGAACTGCACAAGAGCTAGGAAACTAAGTAATATGAATTTAAAAATCATAAAAAATACAAAGGAATAAGAATAAAAAGAGGTGGAATAGAAAAAATAAAACAAGAGACAAAATAGAGAGAAAAAAATAGAATGAGTTAAAAGTCCAGACAGGTGAATAGAAAAAATAAAACAAGAAAAATGGTAGAGAGAAAAAAAAGTAGAACGAATTAAAAGACTGAACAGATGAGAATAGAAGGGGGGAAAAAAGGAGAGAGAGAAAAAGAAGTAATGAAGACCAAACAAGAAGTGGTGGAATGGAAGAAAAGCAAAAGAAATCAGAAGATAGAAAAAGGAAGCAAAGAAGAGAAATATAGTAGGTTGAAAAAATAACTAAAAGATGAAAAAGGAAACAAAGAAAAGGAAAACAACAAACAAGAAACAAAACAGCAACAAAGAAGGAACCCAGGAAAAACAGTCTTCCCTCTTAGGCCCCTAGAGACCTTCTCAGGCTGCTGGTACTTAACAATTAATCACCCTGCAGCCTTCCCTCCACAGGTGATGAGTCCAGTTCTGGAGAACATAATAAAGGAAAAAGAAAGGAAAAAAATCTAAAAAAACCCACAAAACAAAACAGTAGAAACTCAGTCTGTAAGTTCCCTATCAGGGCTAGCTACATGCCTTAACTCTCCCTGGATCCCTTCTCTTAGGAGGTATCAGGACTCGAACCAGTGAATTTCTACATGCAAGGCAGGAATTCCTCCACAGCACTACATCAGCTCTGTAGACTAAGTAGGCTTTTGAAAGATTATTGGGTTCTTCCTGCCCTCATTTCCCTTAGGCGAACTGGACTTTTAAAAGTTTTCAGCTTCCAGACTAGTTAGTTGCCTGTCTCTAATCCCTCTCTGACCAAGTTCCCCTTCCCCAGGGTGGCTGGGGGTGGCAGCCTGCCTGAGCAGATTCTCCCCTCTGCTCTCCCCAGGGCCAGTGCTGGCCGGTGTCCTTCCCAACATTCAAAGGAGGCTCAGCGGTCCAAACCCACAGGAAGGAAACCATTCTCCACCCTTTGCCAGACCCCTCTTCCTCCCAGGGAATGCTCCCTCCAACTCACCTGGCTAGTGAGGGCCAGAGGGTCCACAGAAGCTATCTGCCTTGATGGTAGGGCTTAGCCACCCACTGTTTCCAGCCACAGGAGTGAGCAACTCAGTTTTTCCTTGGACTGTTTATCTCTTTGTCTAGCTCCCACCAAATCGATGCCCTGAAACCGCCTGCTCTGTGGATTCCCAAAACAGCTAACTTTGGTAGGATTTTACCCCTTTTCAGCCATTTTTTGAGAAAGAACTGGGGAGTGCCCACCTACAATGATGCCATTTTCCTGGAACCTCCTAAATCTATCCCAATGTCTTTTTTTTTTTTTTAAGATTTATTTATCACCCCTCCCTCATTGTCTGCTCTCTATGTCCATTCACTGTACATTCTTCTGTGTCTGCTTATCTTCTCTTTAGGTGGCACCAGGAACTGATCCTGGGACCTTCCAGAGTGGGAGAGAGGTGCTCGATTGCATCACCTCAACTCCCTGGTCTGCTGTGTCTCTTGTCTTTCCCCTGTGTCTCTTTTTGTTGTGTCATCTTGCTGTGTGCCAGTTCTCTGCTCAGGTTAGCTTGCTGTGTGGGCTAGCACTCCTGCATGGGTCAGCACTCCTCTTGGGCTAGCTCACTGCACGGGCCAGCTTGCTGTGTGAGCCAGCTCTCTGTTTGGGCCAGCTCACTGCATGGGCCAGTACTCCACATGGGCCAGCTTGCTGTGTGGGCCAGTTTACCTTCACCAGGAGGCCCAGGGAATAGAACCCTGGCCCTCCCATATAGTAGACAGGAGCCCAATAACTGCTTCCCCCAATGACTCCTTGTTATCCTTAATCTCTGTAGCTGTCTCATTGCATTTATTAAGAAGATTTGTTTAAATATCTATGATTAGTTTTCTCAATTCCTTTATGTCATCTGGAGGCTTATCTTATTTCTTTAACTGGGTCTTCCTGTTTCTTGGTATAGATTGTGATTTTTCGTTGGTGTCTTGTCATCTGGTTGACTATATGTATTTATCCTGGGTGCAGTTTCTCTCTTTAGTTTAGGGCTTTCTTGCCCTTTCTCCCTTACTGGTTGTGTAGAAGGAGCTGAGGATGTAGTTGGTGGTCCAAGCTGTGCAGGCTGAAGCTGCCCGCATTGCTCCAGGGACTGATGAAGCTTCTCCCACCTTTCTCCAGACAGAGAAAGACAGAGCCACAACCATGTGTAATAATCCAAGTTGTGCAGGCCACGACCATCGGTGGTTGCCCAGAGAGACTGATATGCTACCTGCACCTTCTTCCCTTGTCTAGGGTGGTGATGAAGTTGCAGTTGTAGGCAGCAGTCTATGTCATCAGGTCCAAAATGACTACAGTTGCCCAGGTAGACTGATGTAGCACTCCTGTCCTTCCCTGCCAGGAGTGGGTGTGGCAGTTTGATACTATTTATGAATTCCAAAAAGAGATACTTATTATGTTTGTAAAGTGATCTGTTCCTCTGGGCATGATACCCTTTGATTGTATTAAATTAAAAGGTTTTACATTTACTAAATTACGTTAAGTAGGGCTTTGTTTTGACCATGTCAGTAGAGTGTAACTCAGTTTGTATCCCTGAACCCTCCATGGGCTACATAAATGGACACTCAATCAAGGCGACACACAGAAGTAGATACACAGAGGAAGACAGACAGCTCCATAGACACGGCAGAGGCCCCGGGAAGAGAGATGAGCCATTTGCCTGATAGTTTACAGCTGACCTGGTGAAGAGACCAGAGCAGCTGAGCCTGGAAAGAAATGAGCCCCAGGAAGAGAGACAAGCCCTGTGTCAGCCTACAGCTGAGATGAGAGGAAGCTGGACTCACAGAGCCTTAAGAGGGAAGAGGAAGGCTGAACCCTCACAGACGTCTCCTGCCGTCTTGCTTCAACACGTGGTAACAGAGTTTGGTAAGGAAGTAATCTTGAGTTGGACTCTTTAGGGCCTTGTAATTGTAAGTTTTTACCCCAAATAAATAACCTTTATAAAAGCCAACAGGTTTCAGATACTTTGCATTATCATACCTTTGGCAGACTAACACAGTGGGGATGGACCCTCTGGATTGCCCAACAATCTAATTCATATGGGCCAAATATGCCTGAAGTTGCCCTGAAAGGCTGAGGGAATACTGTCTCTTCTGCCCTTTAGGGGGTGGGAATGGAACCACCACGGCCCACCAGTTCAGTTTTTGTAGGCTGCAAGTGCCTGCCATTGCCCAGAAAGGCTGAGGAAACACAGCTCCTCTTCTGCCTTACTTGGGGACAGGGGTGGCGCTATAGGCGTCCAACTATTCAGTCAGTGTGGGCTGAAAGCACCTGCAGTTACCCAGAGAGGCTGAGGAAACACAGCTCCTCTCCTATCCTATTGGCACATAGGGATGGAATCCCAGGTGTCCAGCTATTCAGTCTGTGCCAGACAAATGCACCTGCAATTACCCAGAGAGGCTGGTCCAGGTCCTGCCAGCTTCCTCCCTGCCAGAGTTGGCACTGGAGCCTAGGCTAGGACTAGGGCTGTAGTCCAATCTGGGTGGGAAGAAGCTTGTCCTTACTGTCACAGTGATTTTCAGTCAGCCCCATGCCCCCCTCATGCTGGGGGCAGAGTAAAAATGGTGGCTACCAGAGTCTTTCTGACTTGGACAGGTTCAAACTTTGGCTGTTATTAGGATTTTATTTTAGTCAGCCTAAGTTACTAATCAGTAGCTGAAATTGGTGCTCAATCACCTCTTCCTACCCTGTTTTTGGGAAATGGAGCTTCCAATTCCAGCTACGGAATATCTCCCGAGGTGGCTTGCACTGCCAGTGGGGTATGGGCACCAGCATCCAGAGTGTGGAGTGCTCTACTCAGGAATCTTCTCTGAAGATGGGCAGTGTCCTCCTTCCATTCCTTCAGGGAAGTTACAAGATGCTCTTCTAATCTCCTGGAGCCCCCAACCAGGTGCTTTAGATAACTCTGGGTGATTACTAACTGCCCTGTAGGATGAGAAGACTCTTGGAGCGCCTTACTCTGCTGCCATCTTGCCCCTCCTTCCTGGAATGTTTCAGCCTGTATTTTTGATTGGGGGGTTCACATTCAATGATATTATCATAAATGCATTATTTACTTCCACCATTTTATTCTTTGGTTTTCATATATCATATCTTATTTTCATCTGCCTTTTTACTCTTTGGGTTATCTCTCCTGCTATTCTTGCCACCTCTCTCTCCTCCAAGCCTCTCTCTCCTGTCTGTTTTTTTTTTTTTGGGGAGGGGGACGGGGGGGAATGTAGGGCTCCCTTTAATACATCCTGCAAAGGCAGAATCTTTTATATGAACTCTCTTAGTTTCTGTTTATTTATGAATATTTTAATCTTACCTTCATATTTAAAGGGCAATTTTGCTGGATAAAGAATTCTCAGCTGGCACTTTTTCTTTCAGTATCCTAATTGTATCATACCACTGTCTTCTCACCTCCATGGTTTCTGATGAGAAATCCACACTAAATCTTACTGGGTGTCCTTTGTAAGTGATGGTTTGCTCTCCCTTGTTGCTCTCAGGATTTTCTCATTATCTTTGACATTTGACATTCTGAGTAGTATGTGTCTTGGAGTGGGTCTATTCACATTAATTCTGATTGGGGTATGCTGCACATCTTGGACATGTATGTTCATTTCTTTCATGAGAGTTGGGAAACTTTCAGCCATTATATCCTCAAATACTCTTTCTGCCCCTTTTTCCTTCTCTTTTCCTTCTGGAACTCCCATGACATGTATGTTGCTGCATTTCATGTTTTCATTCAATTCCCTGAGCCCATGCCCAATTATTTATTTATTTTTAAAAAGATACTTAAATTACATAAATGTTACACAAAAAACATAGGGATTCCCATATGCCCTACTCCCCACACCTCCCACACTCTCCCACATAAATAACATCCTTCATTAGTGTGGCACATTCATTGCAATTAATAAATGCATCCTGGGACATTGCCACTGGGCATGGATCATAGTTTATATTGTAGTTTACGCTCTCTCCCACACAATTCTGCATGTTATGGGAAGATATGAATGGCCTATATCTGTTGCTGCAATATCATTCAGGATGATTCCCAAGTCCTGAAAGAACCCCCATATTATACCTGTTTTTCCCTTTCTCTGCCTCCAGATCCTCCAGTGGTCACTGCCTCCACATCAATGTTGTCATTTCTTCCATTGATAGAATCTCAATAAGTCTGTAATAGAATACCAATAAGTCCACTCTAGTCCATTGTTCATTTCCAAATCCTGAGAATTCTGGAATGGTGATGTCCACTCCACCTCTCATTGAGAGGGCCTTTGATCCCATTCATCTGATGAACAGCTGATGGATGGGACTCTCTTGCTTGCAGTTGTAGGCCCTCTTGCTTCCTTGATGTGGTGGATGTCAACCCTCAGCTCCTTGTTAGTTGCCCTGGGTTAGTCCAATGAACTGGAGAGTAGGTGTTGCAACTCCACTGAGGTGCAGGGCCCAGCTTGCACATGGGCAGCCCAAAGATTTCAGTTTCTTGGACATACATCTACAAAGTCCAGTACCAAGTATATGTCTAAATAGAAGGTACAGATGAGTCATACGTATGGAAGCCATAACTGAGTCCAATTCTGTCACCGTCAGGAGCACAAACTCCAAAGTAAGGCCCACTGGCAAGGCACCAAATTCTGGAGCTATCTGCCTTGATCATAGTACTTGGGTGTCTACAGCGCCCTCAGTAGCCCCACTATTGGGGGTAGTATCCATTTTGGCAGTCTATGAGATCCTGCTGAGATGTGCATAAGCATTACCTTGGGATGACCTCCTGACTCACTTTGAAGTCTCTTAGCCATATAAATTCATTTGTCTTTACCTTTTCCCCCATGTTCAATTTTTTTCATTTTCTCCCTCTGTTCTTCTGCCTTCAATTTCAGCTGTTCTGTCTTCTGTATCACTTCTGTATTTGTATTGCTGGTTTTTTATTCTTGGTTCAACCTGTTCTGGGTCTTTAGGAATGTCCCTGTTAGTTGTTCAAATCTGGGCCCCTGACCCAGTAATGGGTTGCAGACCTTATTTACTTTTAATTTTCTCACATGTACATCCTCGGTTGGCCATCAGATGGCATTCTTTGACAACCTTCTCAGATCAAAGCCTGGTTGGAGTATGTTCTCTACAACACGATGGACCAGATCAATGTGACAGAAGATCCTGCCTGGAGGCTAAGAGCCTCAAAATTCAAACTTCCTTCAAAGTAGTTCTCCAACCATTGCTGACAGAGCCTCTCTTTTCCCAGGTAAGAAATAATTCCACTCCCCTCTGTGTCCTCCACAATCATTTACAGTTAGTAAGGAGGGCAATTGTGGAGGTCAGATCTCTTTCGTCCTGTGCCAGCTCCCAGGGATAAACAACGGCACAGCTATTCCCAGCCTGGAATGTCTCGTGGGACACAGCAGACCAAATTTGTGAGTAAAAAGCTGAGCCAGCCTTTAGCTGTGTCTCTCTTTCTCCTGTTTCCTGGGGAGGAGGACCCCTGTGGATCCCCCTTTGTCTGCAGCCACCTGCCAGAGGCCTGAGAACTCAAAATTGTCTACAGGCTGAGGGAGGGTGCCAGCAGCTGCAGCTGCTTTAACTCACAGTTTTGCAGTCAAGATTCTTTTCCTTTGTCCTTCTCTCTTTTGGGCAGTGTCCAGCCTTCCCCTGATGTCCTAAACCCTAGAACATTTTTTCCAGGCCCTTTCTGCCTGTCTTTTAGCTATTTTTCTGGGAGAGAAGAGAGTGCCATGTCTTTCTATTCTGTAATCTTCTTGGAATCTATCACAAGACCTTGAAGATGTTTCCCTACATTTTCTTCTAGGTATTTTATGGTCTAGCTTTTATGTTCAGGTCCTTGATCCATTTTGAGTTAAATTTTGTAGAAGGAGTGAGATAGGGTCCTCTTTCTTTCTTTTGGCTATGGATATCCAGTTTTCCCAGCACTAGTTGTTGAGTAGTCTGTTCTAACCAGGTGGATGGGTTTGACAACTTTGTTGCTTTTTTTCCTACCACTTTACTTTTTTTTAGTTTATTTTTAAAAAATATTACATTAAAAAAATATGAGGTCCCATTCAACCCCACCACCCCCACCCCACCACACCCACTCCCCCCACAGCAACACTCTCTCCCATCATCATGACATATCCATTGCATTTGGTAAGTATATCTCTGGGCATCGCTGCACCTCATGGTCAATGGTCCACATCATAGCCCATACTCTCCCACGTTCCATCCAGTGGGCCCTGGGAGGATCTACAATGGGTTTGACAGCTTTGTAAAAAATCACTCGACCAGCTCTTTTGCAAGGCTGGGCTGGCTGCCATGTTTGTGGGATACCTGTGACCTATGGAGGGGTGCCACAACCATGACTGCAGAGCTGCAGCAGGGTAATGCAGCTGGTGCACCTGACTGCGATGGCTCAAAGTATTAGACCTTACTCATGATAACAAAGATGATCTTCAGACTGCCATTACTCTGAGTCTACTGGAGTCTCCCAAAACACAAGCTGATGGAAGGGATCTTAACCGGATGCATGAAGCAACCTCTGCTGAAACTAAATGCTCAAAGAGAAAACACTGTGAAGTCAGGGAGAAAATCCCAATCCCAGTGACTGGACAAGAACTGATGGTTGGCCAGTTAAGCTGAAAAATGTTGGCAATACATATTGATTTAGTGTTGTTATCCAATCTCTCTCTCAATTGCCTGAAATTAAAAAAAAAATTTTATTTAATTACCTTTTTAAAAGTGATACATAGATCATAAAAAATATTACATTAAAAAAAATGAGGTTCCCATATACCTCACACCCCAACCCACTCCCCCCACATCAACAACCTCTTCCATCATTGTGGCATATTCATGGCATTTGGTGAATACATTTTGGAGCACTCCTGCACCACATGGATAATAGTTTACACTGTAGGTTACACCCTCCCCCAGCACATTCAGTGGGTTATGGCAGGATATATAATGTCCAGTATCTGTCCCTACAATGTCATTTAGGACAACTCCAAGTCCCAAAAATGCCCCCACATCACATCACTTCTTGCCTCTTCCTGCCCTCAGTAACGTCTGTGGCCACTACCTCCACATCAATGTCATAGTTTCTTCCATTGCTAGAGTCACAATAGTTCTATAGTAGAATACCAGTAAGTCCACTCTAGTCCATATATTATTCCTCCATCCTGTGGACGCTGGAATGGTGATGTCCACTCCACCTCTAAATTGAAAGGGGGCTTAGATCCCACATGCAGTTCTCCTGCTTGCAGTTGTAGGCATTCTCAGCTCCCTCGTGTGCTGGTTGACCATCTTCACCTCCCTGTTAGCTGACCTGAGTAAGTCCAATGAACTGGAGAATAGGAGTTGCAACTCTACTGAGGCTCAGGGCCTAGCTGGCATATGGACATTCCAGAGATTCATGTCTCCTAAGTATACACCAACCCCAGTGTCAACCAAGGGTTCAATAAAAGTGACAAAAGAGGCATGTGTAGAAAGGTCACATCTGAGTCCAACTCCATCATACTCAGGAACACAAATTACAAAGTAAGGCCCACTGAAAAGGCACTGAACTCCAGATCCATTTGCCATGACCATAGAACCTGTGTGTCTCCATAGCCCTCAGGAGCACCAGTACCTGGGGTTGTATCTACTTTGGCTATCTCTTGGATCTCTCTGAGACATGTGTAAGCATGACCCCTCTGATGACCCCTTGACACTTTTTTGAAGACTCTCAGCCATATAAACTCATTTGTCTTTACCATTATCCTCCTTTTATTCAAGGTCTTTTTCTAGTTGCATCACCAGCTAGTGGTTGGTAGTAATTCCTCAGCCCAAGGAAGGGTCATCCCCAGGAGTCATGCCCAATGCTGAAGGGTAGGTAATGCCTTTACATGCTGTGTTTGGCTTAGAGAGTGGCCATATTTGAGCAACATGAAGGATATCAGGTGGTAACTCTTAGGCACCCTGCAGCTCTACGTCTAGTTGAAATTTCAGGCACACAAGCTCATAACCATAGTCATCACTATCAAGGGCTCATCATTGGACCATCCTTCTTCACTGGTCTTTGCCTTTGCAATTGGGGGATTGTTGCTGTTCCATTGGGGAATGTAACAGAGCTCCCCTGGCTTGGAACTCAGCACTCCCTCATTTGTCATTTGTAAGTGTAACTACTATGAAAATCCTCAAAAAAATATCCCTACATTTTTATATACCCTATATACATGCCCTGGAGAACTCCCTTCCAACCATGTGTCCCCCATCAATAACACCCCATAACAGTGTTCCTCCCCTGCCATAGTTGAACCCCTCTGTGGTCCAAAACTTCTTCAAAAATGAAGCCTAATATTTTGTCAAATTTAATTAGTAGGAAAATGAAATGGTAATGATAGGTTTAAAGATAAGAAGTAGAATACATACTAATTTAGAAAAACTAAAATAAAGTAAAAAATAAATTGGGGTATTGAAAAATGAAAAATATAATAAAATTTTGTTTTTGAAGTTTTGCCTTTCATTACTGTAACAGGTGTTGCCCTGTATGTGCAATGGCAAGGCAATTTCTTTCATCACTTCCTCAGTGTCTACATTCTTTTTTAAAAATTTTAAATTTTGTCTTCAAAAAAGTTTTAGATCACAGTAAAGTCGCCTATACAATATAGGGGACTCCCATATATCCGACATCAAACCCTTTTCCCCCTTCCCCAGCAAAGATCTTTTTACATGTTCATATTATATTTAATGTACAGATATTGAAACATAGCTACCAAACATGGTTCCATTTTGGTTTCCATTATGGTTTATATTTTAGATGACAATTCTCTAAATTTTTAGTTATATTGTGGTTTACATTTTGGTTTACATTTTAGCCTACAGACTTTTATACATTTTTGGTGAAATTTAACATGTCCTATATCCATCACTGCATGATCTTCTGGAACACTTTCATTGCCCCCCAGTTACCCTGCTTCCATCTATTCTATTCCTCCCTCCCCCGCCCCTCATGGCCCTCAGTGACAACCAAGCTTCACTGCTTGAAGGACAAGATTCACAGATACTTGCAACGATGCTGAGGGCTTGACACACTAGACTGTCCCCCCATTGGGAGCCACCAGTTCTCTCAAGAGATACAATTCCCTATGTTTGAGAACATCAGGCCTCCCCAGGATGGGGGTACACCTTCCCACTCATTGTATGGGTCTCCACCCAAGGATATAACACACTATGACAAGATGAGAACTCACACACTCCCTAGAAGCCTGCCCCTGTGCCAGATGTCCCCCCTTAAGCACCTTAAACAGGTAACCCTTCCTTATTATATTTTCTAAAGAATTTTCTCATCATTATATTTCAACCCCATACTCAGCAATCTCCTATGTTCATTTGTTCCCCCCAACTCTCCCTCCAATTCCTTGGGCCATCTGACCCATCCTCCCAACCCTAGTCACCCTCAAGTCTGCTAAGCCCCACCTAATAGTATCCCTATTCAATTACCTGAATTTTATTTTATTTTTTTAAATTATTTATTTATTTTTAAAACTTACATTCAGAAAATATGAGGTCCCATTCAACCCCACCCCCCCCACCCCCCACTCCCCCCACAGCAACACTCTCTCCCATCATCGTGACACATCCATTGCACCTGGTAAGTACATCTCTGAGCATCACTGCACCCCATAGTCAATGGTCCACATCATAGCCCACACTCTCCCACGTTCCATCCAGTGGGCCCTGGGGGGATCTACAATGTCCCGTAATTGTCCGTGAAGCACCACCCAGGACATCTCTTCGTCCCGAAAACGCCTCCACATCTCATCTCTTCCTCCCATTCCCCAAACCCAGCAGCCACCATGGCTACCCTTCCCACACCCATTCCACATTTTCTCTGTGGACATT
Source organism: Dasypus novemcinctus (assembly GCF_030445035.2). NCBI lineage: Eukaryota > Metazoa > Chordata > Mammalia > Cingulata > Dasypodidae > Dasypus > Dasypus novemcinctus. The sequence goes on from NC_080691.1 coordinate 70,888,809, forward strand.
GGATTTGTGGTGTCCATTGCACATCTATGTCAAGTGGGGGCTTAGATTCCACATGGATACTGGATGCACTCCTCCTGCTTTCAGTTGTAGACACTCTAGGCTCCATGGTGTGGTGGTTGACCTTCTTCAACTCCATGTTAGCTGAGTAGAGTAAGTCCAATAAATCAAAGTGTAGGAGCTGAAGTCTGTTGAGGCTCTGGGCCTGGGTGTCTTATTATCAGTCCAGAGATTCAAATCCCCTAAATATATCTAAAACCCCAGCACCAACTACAATTCCAATAAAGTAGCATGCAAGTCTTGTGAAAAGAGATCCCCTCTGAGTCCAATTCCATCACGCAGAAACACCAGCTCCAAAGAAGGGCCATCTGCCATGGCAGTGAACCCCATCTGCCATGACCATAGAACCCGTGGGTCTCTTTATTCCTCAAAAGAACCAATACCTGGGGTTGTATCTACTTTATCTGTCTCTTAGACTCTGCTCAGTTGTGCATAAGGGAATTCCTTTTGACAACCTCCAGACTCTTCTTTAGAGACTCATAGCCTTATATTCTCATTTCTCCTTTCCATTTCCCCCTTACATTAGGTTAAACAGCATTTTGAAGTCATGTTATTATATGTAGACAGGGATATTCTGCTGATCCATATTGAACCTTTAATTCAAGGTCATTTTCTAGTTGCATCTTCAGCTGGTATGTGGTAGTGATCCCTCGGTGCCAGGGAGGCTTATTCCCGGGTGTCATGTCCCACGCTGGGGGGAATGCACTGCATCTACATGCTGAGTTTGGCTGTGAGAGTGGCCACATTTGAGTAACATGAAGGCTGTCAGGAGGAAACTCCCAGGCACAGTGCTACTCTAGGCCTTATTCTTATTGCAGGTGTATAGTCTCAAAAGCATAGCCATTAGTATCAGGAGCCCACTGTTGGGTCCTCCTTCCTTCCTGGTTCTTGCCGTGGCACCTGGGGGACTGCCGATGCTCCCCCAGGGTCCACAACAGTGACCCCCCCGGCCAGGGGCCCAGTACCCCCCCAGCTGTTGTTTTTAATTGTTTCCACTATGAGTATATCTAGACATTACTATATACCCTGGGCATATGCCCGGTATAACTCCCTGTCAACCATATATATCCTGTCAATAACATCCTATATCAGTATTGCTCCGCTGCCATTGTTGAACCACTCTGTGATCCAAAACTTCCTGTAAAGTGAATCGCAGCATAATGTCAGCTTCACAAGAGTCTTAGATCACTGAAATTCATATATACAATATACCGTACTTCCCCAGATTCACCATAAAACCTTTTCCCTTCCACAGCGATAATCTTTTAACTTATTCATATCATATTTCCTGAAACTGATGTACAGATTCCGAGACAATAGCTTTCAAACAAGATGACATCTGTGCTTACTATGTGGTCCATACTTTAGGTTGTACAGTTTTCTAAATTTTTTAGTTATCCTATGTTTTGCCTTATGGTTTACATTATTAGTCTGTCGTCCCCTATATGTTTTTGGTGTAATATTACATGTTTTATATTCATCTTCGTGTATTCTCACAAAACTCCTCTCTTGCCCCCATATTTACCTTGGTTCCATCCATTCCACATCCATTTTCCCCTCCCCTTGAGGCCCACAACACCAGCCAATCTCCATTTCCCGAGAAGCCATGTCCAGAGATACTTGCAGCAGTATTCAGGGCCTGACTTTCTCAACTGCCCTAATGCCCTGGGAGCCATCCTTTCTCACGAGAGATACAGTTCTCTCCATTTGACGGCATTAGTCCTCCCCAGGATGTGGGTCCACCCCAACTCTCACTTCTTGGGTCTCTTCCCAATGGTACAACCCACCTTGGCAAAATGAGCCTTCAGCTATTCGCCCAGAGTCCGTCCCGCATCAGACCATACCCCCTGAGCATCCTAAACAGGTAAACCCTCCTACTTATACTTTGATACGATTTTCTCAACATTTTGTTCTCAACGAACACCTGACACTCTCCCATGTTCATATGTTGCCCCTCCCTCCCCCCAGTTTTTGGACAATATTACCCCTCTTCCCATCCCCAGCCCCCCTCAAACCCACAAATCCCCACCCGAAGGCAACCCCTTGCCCCCATTTTGTCCCTTCTTTGTGCTCATACTTACCGCCAGCTCATCACAGATTCCACCCCTGCAGACGTTAACTCACATCCTTCCTCCACCCCCCGATTTCCTGTAAGCCTCTTTTTCGGACTCTAGCTCTCTGAGGCAGTTTGCTTATTTCATATCATTGAGGTCATGTAGTATTTGTCCTTCAATGCCTGGGTTGCTTCACTCAACATAAGATTCTCAAGGTTCATCCATGTTATCACGTGTGATTGTAGTTTATTTGTTCTAACAGCCGAGTAGTATTCCATTGTGTGTATATACCACATTTTATTGATCCACTCGTCTGTTGATGGACATTTGGATTGATTCCAACTTTTGGCGATAGTGAACAATGCTGCTATGAACATTGGTGTACATATATCGGTTTGTGTCCTTGTTTTCAGTTCTGATGGGTATATACCCAGCAGTGGTATTGCTGGGTCATATGGCAAATCTATGGTTAGTTTTTTGAGAAACTGCCAAACTGTCCTCCAGAATGGTTGGATCCTTCTGCATTCCCACCAGCAGTAGATGAGTGTTCCCCTTTCTTCACATCCTCTCCAGCATTTGTATTCTTCTGTTTTTTTCATAGCTACCAATCTTATGGGAGTAAGATGGTATCTCATTGTAGTTTTGATTTGCATTTCCCTGATAGCTAGAGATTTGGAGCATTTTTTCATGTGCTTTTTAGCCATTTGTATTTCTTCTTTGGAGAAGTGTCTGTTTAAATCTTTATCCCATTTTTTAAATGGGTTGTTTATCTTTTTGTTTTCAAGATTTATGAGTTCTTTATATATGCAAGTTATAAGTCTCTTATCAGATATATGGTTGCCAAATATTTTCTCCCATTGTGTGGGTTCCCTTTTTACTTTCTTGACCAACTCCTTGGAGGTGCAGAAGGCTTTAATTTTGAGGAAGTCCCATTTATCTATTTGTTCTTTTGCTGCTCGTGCTTTTGGTGTGATATTCATGAAGCCATTTCCTATTACAAGGTCCTGTAGATGTTTCCCTACACTGCTTTCCAAGATCTTTATGGTCTTGGCTCTTATATTTAGGTCTTTGATCCATCTTGAGTTGATCTTTGTATAAGGTGTGAGATGGTAATCCTCTTTCATTCTTCTACATATGGCTATCCAGTTCTCCAGGCACCATTTGTTGAATAGGCCATTCTCTCCCAGTTGAGAGGGTTTGGTGACTTTATCGAATATTATATGGCTATATACAAGAGGTTCTATATCTGAACTTTCAATTCGATTCCATTGGTCTGTGTGTCTCTCCTTATGCCAATACCATGCTGTTTTCACTACTGTAGCTTTGTAGTATGTTTTGAAGTCAGGAAGTGTGATTCCTCCTATTTCGTTTTTCTTTTTCAATATGTCTTTGGCTATTCGGGGCCTCTTTCCTTTCCAAATAAATTTCATAGTTAGTTTTTCTAGTTCCTTAAAGAAGGCTGTGTTGATTTTTATTGGGATTGCATTGAATGTGTAGATCAGTTTTGGTAGGATAGACATCTTGATAATATTCAGTCTTCCTATCCATGAACAAGGAATATTCTTCCATTTATTTAGGTCTTCTTTGATTTCCTTGAACAGTCTTGTATAGTTCTCGGTGTATAGGTTTTTTACCTCTTTAGTTAAATTTATTCCTAAGTATTTGATTTTTTTATTTACTATTGTGAATGGTATTTGTTTCTTGATTTCCTCCTGATCTTGCTCATTATTGGTGTACAGAAATGCTACTGATTTTTGCGCATTGATCTTATAACCTGCGACTTTGCTGAACTCATTTATGAGTTCTAGAAGCTTTGTTGTAGATCTCTCAGGGTTTTCTATGTATAGGATCATGTCATCTGCAAATAATGAAATTTTACCTGAATTTTAAAGACTTGTTCTCAGCTATATACCCTGCCACAATATGTACTTGAAACTTGTCAAAGTCACACGGAAAAGAGAAATATTGTGTTTATGCAAGAGCTTCGGTATCTGTTTGCTCTGATGATGGGATCAAATTGCAAATTTGTAGACCCTTTAGCAACCCTGGATCTCTTAAAGGGAGCATTCTTATCATCTGAAGAATGGCAGCAAAATGTGAGTAAATTCACACACAACCTCCTGGATTGGCTAGAGGATGGATTCCAGCTATTAATATTAACAAGCCCAGGAACAAATCTGAAAATCCAATGGTGCAGTTATTTTATGGTACTTTCCTGACTGAAGGAGTTTGGGAAGGGAAGCCCTTTTGTAACAACGAGACCTTTGGCCAGTATCCCCTTTTGGTGAAGTTATCACAACTTAGGCCATTTGGAAAGGGCCATGGTAGAGGGTGACATTTAACATCTTCCTTCCAACCAGAGAGTAAAGTACAGACAAAAATGTTGGTTTACAAAGCTACCTCCAGTGTTGATCTTTGAACTCTCAAGATTTGAGTTCAATCAGTCCCTTGGTCAGCCAAGAAAATTCACAAAAAGCTGGAATTTCCTCAGATTATTTCTATAGACAAGGGCATGTACAGGAGCAAAAAGCTTATTCAAAGTTAGGGAATGTTTTCAAAAGTTGAAGGAGGATATAAAATATGTATGTCATTGAATTTTCTAGTACAAAACCAGTCTCAGAAAACTCTTCATCTCAAAGTGACACGTGGGTGATGTTACCACTTTCTTCAGTGCATCATCTGGTTGCTGAGCTGACATCCAAGGAAAATGAAAGTACAGAAATCTCTTCTCAGGATGTTGGAAGTATCTTTTCTTCTCCTGAAGATTCTCCACAGAAGTCTAAAGTCAAGTATAAGCCTCTTAAACTCTTATACTCTTCTCTGGCTTGCATGGAAATGCCTACACACCCAGTAACTGAGTCACAGATAAGGAGATAATTTTGTTAAGACCTGTCTTCAGAATAGGAGGAGTGATTTTGAACAGGAGATACAGGATTTAAAAAATTGTATTGCAAGCACTATCAAGACTATTTAGCAGATGCCCTGTGATCCTCTCCTTCTTCAGGTGTCTTATCATTTGCATACAATTTTGATCATGAAGGATAAGCAAATGCTGGACATTCCTTGATCTATAGCTATAATTTAACTATGGTAAATCTGGCTCAAGTACAATAACAACTCTCTTACTGAATCTTCCTGGGAGATTCCTATGGGGGCCTAGAAGTGTTAGTGCTTATTGTCTGATTGTACATTAATGACAAGCTGCCTCACTTCGATGCAGAGGCAGCCCAGATGAATCAGATCATAAAGTAGGAGAAGTGGATCTGTTGAATTTAAGCGTTGCATTCAGGATGGTAACTGGAGGTTTGAGCAGGAAATACAGGAGTGGAAAGAAGAGCAGTTTTGCAAAATCCCTCAAATGGAATCCTCCACCAATTCATCATCACAGGATTTCTCTACGTCACGAGAGCTTTCGGTTTCTTTTCTCATGGGGTTCAATGTCTGCCCTCTGAGCAGGCTGAGGTTGTCAAGGAACAGATTGCCCAGGCTATTGCAAACATGGCAGGTGCTTATGAGAAGAGTTGGGTAGAAGCAGCATTGAGTGAGGGATTCCATGAAGAATACTCCAAACTCTATCAGTTTGCCAAAGAGACCCCCACTTCTCACAGTGATCCTCAACTTCAGCATGTCCTTGTCTATTTTTTTTCCAAAATGAAAGCACCCAAAAGGGTAGTGTAATGTCTACTCATATTTATTCTGATTGGGGTATGCTGTACATCTTGGACATTTATGTTCATTTCTTTCATGAGAGTTGGGAAATTTTCAGTCATTATTTCCTCAAATACTCTTTCTGCCCCATTTCCCTTCTCTTCTCTTTCTTGAACTCCCATGACATGTATGTTGTATTTCATGCTGTTATGCAACTCCCTGAGCCCCTGCTCAATTTTTTCCTTTCTTTTCTCTCTTCAATTTCAGTTGTTCTGTCTTCTGTATCACTTATTCTTTCTTCTATCATTTAGAGTCTGCTTTTGTATGCCTTCAATGTCTACTTTGTGTTTTTTTAATATCTTTTTTTTTAATGTACTGGGGATTGAACCCAAGACCTCATACATGGGAAGCATCTGTTCAAGCACTGAGCTACATCCATTCACCTCTAACATGTTTTGTTTTTTTTTTGGAAGTGCTGGGTGTGGGGGAGGGATTCAACTTGGGGATGTGTGGGAAGCTGGCACTCAATCACTGAGTCACACTGGCTTCCCTGAGTTAGTTTTTTCATTTGTTTTGCTTGTTGTTTGCTTTTGCTTTTTTCTGGAAGCACCAAGAACCAGTCCTGGGACCTCCCATGTGGAAGGTAGACACTCAAACACTTGAGCCACATCCACTTCCTCTAAAGTGTTTTGCATCTCACCTATTGTGTCTTTTATTCCAATGAGCTCTGTTACTTTTCTATTCAGGTTTTCAAATTCTTCTTTGTGCTGCTCAGTGTCTTCTTGATGTCCTTTATCTCTTTAGCCCTGTTGTCTTTCAACTCATTAATTTAATTTTGGGAATTTGTGTGCATCTCATTGATTAGTTGTCTCAAATATTGTGTCTCATCTGGAGCTTTGATATATTCCTTTGCTTGGGTCATTTCTCCCATTTTCTTAGTATGACATAATTTTTTGCTGATATCTAGGTACTTGATTAGGATGGTGAGTTTACTTTGATGCTCAAGATCTCTCTCTTTCCTGGGAATTTGGTGGCAGGAGTCTGTATGTTACTGCCATTCTTTGAATCTTGGGTCAACCTGTTTTAGGTCTTTAGGATTGTCCTTGTTTAGCTGCTAAAATCTAGGCCCTGGACCCAGTAATGGTTTGCAGACATGATTCCAAGGGCCTTGGGGAGGGAGGCCATAAAGACTGGAAAAACCTCTCTTAGTTACTTTTAACTCCCTCATGTGCACTTCCTTGGTAGGCCAGCTGATGGTGCTCTTTAGCCACCCTCTCATTTCAAAGGCTGGTTGGAGTATATTCACTGCAACCTGGAGTGGATCAATGTGGTAGAGGTTCCTTCCTGGAGGCTAAAAGCCTTGTAATTCAAACTTTTCCAGAGGCAGTTTTCCAACTGTTTGCCTGCAGCCCCCTCCCTTTTCCTGGATAGGAAATAATTCCACTACCGTCTGCATCCTCCACAATGAGTCCCTGTCAGTAGGGAGGGAGATTGAGAGGATTGGATCACTTTAGTCCCTTGCCAGCTCCTAAGGCAAATAATGACGCACAATGGAGTTGCCCCATCTGGCCTGCAAGGACTCATGGGACAGAGCAGACCAAACTTGTGGTCAAAAACTGAGTTAGCCTTAGGCTGTGTTCCTCTTTCTCCCCTTGACTGGGGATTTGGATCCCTGGGGCAATCTTTGTTTATAGCCACTGGCCCCAAGGACTGAGAATTCAAAACTGTGTCTAGGATGGGAAAGGATGCTGGCTGTTGCAGCTGCAGATTTTAAGTCACAGTTTTGCCATCACAATTCTTTCCTTTGCCCTTCTTTCTTCTGTGCAGTGTCCAGTCTTCCCCTGGTGTTCTAAACCCTAGAACATTTTTTTCCCCAGGTCATTTCTGCCTGTCCTCTAGCTATTTTTCTGGGAGAGAAGAGAGTCCCATGTCTTTCTAGTCTTCCATCTTCTCTCTAATGTGTTTTATGTTTTGTTTTGTTTTGTTTTTTAGAAGGAGGAGGGATTGAACCCAGGGAGGCAGGAGTTCAACCATTCAACTACATCCAATCCCCCCTTTAATGTGTTTTTTAAAAAGATTTATTTATTTCTCCCCTGCCTCATCGTCTGCTTTCTGTGTCCATTCACTATGTGTTCTTCTGTGTCTGCTTGTCTTCTCTTTAGGCAGCACTGGGAACTGATCCTGGGACCTTTCAGAGTGGAGAGAGGTGCTCAATCTCTTGTGCCACCTTAGCCCCCTGATCTGCTGCATCTCTTATTGTCTCTCCTCTGTGTCTTTTTTCATTGCATCATCTTGCTGTGCCAGCTCTCCACTCAGGCCAGCTAGTCACATGAGCCAGCATTCCTCTTGGGCCAGCTAATCACATGGGTCAGCATTCCACATGGACCCACTCTCTCCTCAGGCCAGTTCACAGCATGGGCCTGCTTGCCTTTACCAGGGGGCCCCAGGAATTGAACCCTGGATCTCCTATATGGCAGATGGGGGCCCAATCACTTGAGCCACATCCAATTCCCTCAGTGTCTTCTTGATGTCCTTTATCTCTTCAACCATATTGTCTTTCAACTCATTAATTTGATTTTGGAAATTTGTGTGAACCTTATTGATTAGCTGTCTCACCTGGGGCTTTAATATAGTCCTTTTGGGCCATTTCTTCCATGTTCTTAGTGTGGCTTGTAATGTTTTGCTGATGTCTAGGCATCTGATTATGATGATGAGTGTATGCAGATGCTCAATTTCTCTCTTTTGTTGGGACTTAGTGGTGAGTGTCTGTGTTATTGCCATTCTTTGTTTCTTGGTTCAACCTGTTCTGGGTCTTCAGGATTCTCCCTGTTAGTTGTTCAAATCTGGGTCCTGAACCCAGTAATGGGTTGCGGACAAGCTTCCAAAGGCCTTGGGATGGGAGGCTGGAAAGGCTAGAAAAAGTCTTTTCCTTACAATTTCCTCAGGTGCACTTCCTTTGTTCGCCAGCAGATGGCGCTCTTTGGGAGCCCTTTTAGTTCAAAGCCCGGTCGGAGTGTGTTGTTGTAACAAGGACAGGATCACTGTGATCCTGTCTGGAGGCTAAGAGTCTGGTAATTCATACTTTCTCAGAGTTAGTTGTCCAACCTTTGCTGGCAGCCTCCTCCTTTTTCCCAGGTAGCATATAATTCCACTCCCAACTATGTGCTCAACAACTAGTCCTGGTCAGTAGAGAGGCAGATTGAGAGGAACATTTAGTTCCAAGCAGCCTCCCAAAGGCAAATAATGACACAACCCCACTTGGCTTGGAAGGATTTCTGGGACACAGCAGAACAAATTTGTCGGTCAAAAGCTAAGTCAGCCTTAGGCTTTGTCCCTCTCTCCCCCCTTTCCTGTGGAGGTGGGTCCATGGGTTCCCCTTTTGTCTGTAGCTGCTGGCTCAAGGTTGGAGAATTCAAGATTGTCTGCTGGTAGGGTGCAGGAAGGTGCTGGTGGCTGCAGCTGCAGGTGAAGCTTTGAAGTCACAGTTCTGCCATTCCAATTCTTTTCCTTTGCCCCTCTCTCTTCTGGGCAGTGTGCAGCCTTCCTCTCATGTCCTAAACCCTAGAACATTTTCCCATTTCTGCCTGTATTCTAGCTATTTTTCTGGAAGAGAAGAGAGTCCTGTGTCTTTCTAGTCCACCATCTTCCTGGAAGTTCTCCAATTCCAATATCTTCTTCCTTTTTTTTTTTTTTCAAATCAATTTTATTGATACATATTAAATCCAGGATCTTCTTATGACCTTTTTTATTTCTGTTAGGTCAGTGGTAAAATCCCCCTTCTCATTTCTGATTGTATTTATTTATATCTTCTCTCTTTTTTCTTTGTTGGTCTTGCTAAGGGTTTGTCAATTTTAGTGATCTTATCAAAGAACCAGCATTTGATTTTGTTGATTCTCTCTATTGCTTTCTTTTTCCCCATTTCATTTATTTCTGCTCTAATCTTTGTTATTTCTTTCCTTCTGCTTGCTTTGGGATTAGGTTTGGTGTTCTTTTTCTCATTCCTCCAGGTGTACAGTTAGGTTTTTTATTTTAGCTTTTTTTCTCTTTTTTAAATATAAGTACTGAAGGCTATAAATTTGTCTCTCAGCACAATCTTCACTGTATTCTGAGTTTCGATATGCTGTTCTCATTTTTATTCATCTCAAGATATTACTGATTTTTCTTGCAATTTCTTCTTTGACCTGTTAAGAGTGTGTTGTTAATTTTTATATATTTGTGAATTTTCCCTTTTTTCACCTGTTATTGATTTCCAGCTTCATTCTATTATGATCAGAGAAAGTGCTTTGTATAATTTCAAACTTTAAAAAAAAATTTTAAGATTATTTATTTCTCCCCACCCTCCTTGTTGTTTCTCACTCACTGTCTGCTTTCTGTGTCCAATTGGTATGTGTTCTTCTGTGTTTTCTTCTCTTTAGGCAGCACTGGGTACTGACCCTGGGACCTTCCGGAGTGGGAGAGAGGTACTCGATCTCTTGCGCCACCCCAGCTCCCTGGTCTGCTGTGTCTCTTACTGTCTCTCCACTGTGTGTCTTTTTGCTACGTCATCTTTCTGCACCAGCTCTCCGCTTAGCCCAGCTTGCCATATGGGCCAGCATTCCTGCATGGACCAGCACATTTGTGCGGGTCAGCACTCCAAATGGGCCAGCACTCTACTCAGGCCAGTTTGCCACTTGGGCCAGCCTGCCTTCACCAGGAAGCCCCAGGAACTGAGCCCTGGACCTCCTATATGGTAGGTGGGAGTCCAGTCGCTTAAGCCACATCTGCTTCCCCCTTTTTAAATTTATTGAGATCTGACTTACTCAACAAATGGTCTACTCTGGAGAAAGATCCATGAGCTCTTGAGAAGAATGCGTATCCTGCTGTTTTGGTGTATAATGCTTTGTAAATGCCTGTTAGAGGTCTAGTTCATTTACCATATTATTCAAGCTCTTTGTTTCCTTTTTTATCCTCTGTCCAGATGTTTTAGCCAATGCTTGAGAGTGGTGCATTGAAGTCTCCAACTGTTATTGTAGAAACATCTATTTCTCCCTTAAGTTTTGACAGTGTGTGCATCAAATATTTTGGGGCACTTAGATTAGGTGCATAAATATTTATTATTATAATTTCTTCTTGGCGAATTGCCCCTTTTACTAATATATAGTGCATTTCTTCATTTCTTATAACAGTTTTGCATTTAAAATCTATTTTATCCAATATTAATATCCCTACTTCAGATCTTTTTTGATTACTATTTTCATGGAATATCTTTTTCCTACTTATCACGTTCAGACTGATCATGTCCTAGCATCTAAGGTGAGTTTCATGTAGACAGCATATAGATGGCTCATATTTTTTATCCATCATGCAGTTTATGTCTTTTGATTGGGGAGTTTAATCCATTAATGTTCAAGGATATTGCCGTAAAGGCATTACTTACTTCATCCATTTTATCCCTTGGCTTTCCATTACCATATCTTACTATAGTCTGGTCTGTCTTTTAACCTTTTTAGTTACCCTGACTTATAATCTTCATTTTCACATTCTTCTCCAAGCCTCTCACCCTTGTCTTTTCCTTTCAGGCTGCAGCATGTCCTTTAGTATCTCTTGTAAATCCAGTCTCTTGGAAACAAACTTTCTCTGTTTAGTATTCTGTGCAGATTTTAAACTCACCCTCATTTTTATTTATTTTCTTATTTTTTTGAGGTACCAGGGCTGGGGCTTGACTCCTGGACCTCATATGTGGGAAGCTGGCACTCAGTCATTGAGCCACATCGGCTCCCCAAGTAGTTATTTTTTCCTTTCAGTTTTTGCTTGTTGTTTGTTTTTATTTTTTTTAAGAGACAGCAAGGACTTATGGGGGCAAGATGGCATCACTTAAGTGCTCCCACATGATCTCTCTTACAAAAACTGGCTGAGTGGGGGCAAAATCCTGCCTGAGTGAACTCTTTTGGGAGCCCACAAAGTAGGAGGCTCCAGGGCATCCACCTGGAGAAAGCATGACAAAAAGAGTGATTGCTCAAGTTAAAACCGTGAGTTCCTGGCACTTAAGCTGGAGCTCTGGGACAGCTAAGCCCCACTCTCAAGGCAAGAAGCCATGATGATCCCTGACCCTTGCCAGCCACCCAGCTGGAAGAGACCAACTCTGAGAGTGAGGGTGTTCTGGTGAAGGGTGGAGAGGCGTCTACCCTGTAGGGGTTCAATTGTCTGGACCCCCTTTTTTGAGCTTTGGGAGCATTCCAGCTGGCTCAAAGAGAAACCAGGAAAAGGGGAGAGGTAAATCTGCTGAGGCAGCGGGATAGGGAAAATTGGCCTGGGAGATGGTGGAGTCAGGCAATTTACTAGTCCTTTGCAACTCACCTAAGGGAGGGGGACAGTAGAAAGTGCTTAATAAACTTCCAAGAGCATATCTAGGGTTCCCTGCAAAGTATGGGTGCTCTCAAAGAGGCTGAGAGTCATTTTTTTCTATGGTGAGTTAAGTCACCACGGTCCCATTTGAATTTCAAAAGGGAACTCTCACACCAGCTATTGCGTCCCACTGCCCTGGGAGAGAAAGCAGGTAGAATATAAAGAGGGAAGGACAGATTCCTAATCAGCAGTTGATCCAATTGCAAAGAGTCAATCCTGCACAAGGGAAAAAGAGGATAGCTTTATGAAGAGGTAATCAACCCAACAAGAAAGTTTAGCTCAGTGGAGGAGTTTCCACCTTGAATACAAAAGGCCTCTGGTTCAATTTCTGGCTCCTTTTAGGGTAGTGGCCCACCAGGATATTAAACATCTACCCAATACTTTAGGACAGGGAAAACAGACATAATTCTTGTATTAGCTTTCCTTGGATCTCTTATTTTTCTTAAAAAAAAATTTTACTTTTGTTTTTTCATTTAACTTAGTTTATTCACTAAAACCCACTTCAAAATCTGCAGCGAGGGAAGTGGACTTGGCTCAACGGATATGGGAGGTCCACAGTTCAAACCAAGGGCCTCCTTGACCTGTGTGGAGCTGGTCCACGCGCAGTGTTGATGCACGCAAGGAGTGCTGTGCCTCGCAGGGGTGTCCCCCATGTAGGGGAGCCCCACACTCAAGGAGTGCACCCTATAAGGAGAGCCGCCCAGCACAAAAGGAAGTCCAGCCTGCCCAGGAGCGGTGCCACACACACGGAGAGCTGATGCAGCAAGATGATGCAAAAACAACAAAAAAAGAGACACAGATTCCCCATGCCGCTGACAAGGATACAAACAGACACAGAAGAATACACAGTGAATGGACACAGAGAACAGACAACTGGGGTGGGGGAGGGGGGAAGGAGAAAGGAATACATAAAAAAATAAATCTTTTTAAAAAAAATCTGCAGCAAAAAAGCTGCAGGTTAATTGATTAATAAACACTGGCAGCCTGAGAAGCCCCACAGAGGCTTAAGAGGGAAGGCTGTTTTTCCTTAGTGTTGGTTGACTCCTTGCTTGTGGGTTTGTCTGTTTTTCTTGCTTTGTTTTCTTGTTTTTCTTTCATCTTTATTCCCCACTTTATTTTCTTTTTCTTATTTTTAATTAGGTTCTGCTGGCTTGTTTCTTGTTTTCTGTGTGTATTGATTTTCACTACCAACACTATTTCTTTTCCTTCCTATATCTATCTTTTGCTTTCTGTTGTTGCTCTTAAATTCTACCTCTTTGATTAGCCCCCAATTTTTCTGGCTTTTTATTTCTAACTGTTCTATTCTGTTTTCTATCTTTTATTTATTCTTTCTCTTTTTGTCCTTTCTTTTCTCTTTTCCTCTCTCCTCATCTCTCTGACATATTAATTCATACTATATACTTCTCCATATTCAGTTTCCCATTTCATTCTAGGTACTCCACTTTTTTATTCCTATAACTCTACACAGCTCACATGAATTAAATATTCATTTTCTTTATATGGGTATATCGTTCTTCTGCTAACTTTTACTATCAATATTACTATTGTCCTTTTTCTTTTCTTACATCTTTTGCTTACCCTGGCCCTAATCTTTTTCCTTCAAGAGAGCATAGACAACAATAAAGGAAATAGAATAAAAACAAAGTGTCAAAGAGAAAACTTAGCACACACACACAAAACAGTAACTAAATAAAACCCTAGACTAGAGAGAGAAGCTAATCAACTGAACAAACCCATCAAGAAAAAAAGATAACCAGACAGCAACAAAAAATTACAAAACATACCAAGAAACAGGAAAACATGGCCCACTCCAATGAACAAATTAAAAACAAGGAAGAAAAGCAGAACATCAAACAACTAATCAAATCTGTCCAAAAAAATATCATGGACCAACTTAATGAAGTGAAGGAAGATATTAAGGATATTAAGAAGACACTGGGGGGAGAGCCACCTCTCTGGTCTCAGAGAGTAGGGCTGGTATGGAGTTTCTTCATCTTTGGGTTTGAGAGGAAAAGAATGTCATTGAGGAGGAATTAGATGAGGAATATGTAATAATCACATTAGTTCCAGTAAAAGAAGAACCTCAAGAGGACCATCAAATGGAACCAAGTACTTCAACTGAAAAAGTTAAACGAAAGAAGTCTAGGAAAAAGGATAAAGTTCACCTTCCTGAAATGAATGAGCAATTCAAAGCTTGCTCAAAACCTGGTTATAAAGAACCAGTGTTTCCTTTGCCGACCATTTTGCCTCCAGGTAATAAGATACATCGGAACACTCTGAGGAAGTGGTGCCAACAATTTAATTTGAGTACCGGTGGCCAGAAAATAGAGGTTTATCTGAGGCTCCAGCAACATGCTTATCCTGAGCAAAAACAGGATATTCCTGACACACCACAGGAGGCCGAGTTGCAGTCATGCACAAAGAAATGCAAGGCAGCAAAGGATCAGAAAAGTTGTAAGAAAAAGGAGAGAGAGGAAGTGACTAATACAGTTGAAGTGATAAGTTCAGCTCAGGAGGCAATATTGGCATCATGGACAAGAATTGCTGCAAGAGCAGCTCAGCCGAAGACTGTGAATTCATGTCCCATTCCTACTTCTGTTCAGACTTTCTTGCTGCAGGCCTCTGGTGTCAGATGGTGTGTGGTCCATGGCAGAGTTCTCCCTGCAGACACAAAGGGTTGGGTTCGCCTGCAGTTCCACGCAGGGCAGGTCTGGGTGCTTGACACTCCCAAAAGGATGATCTCTCTCTTCCTGTTACCAGCCTGCACTTTCCCACCTGCAGACGTAGAAGATAATATGCTGTGCCCTGACTGTGTGAAGAGGAATAAGAAATTAATGAAAAGATTAATTATAATAGGGAAGGAAAAGCGACCGCTTTGAACACACCATCACCACCCTTTTTGGATGGGCAATGTTGTAACAAACAACATACGACTGAAAACCCGTAGCCACATTGACTTGTACTCAATGATTGTTGTGCTGTGTCCTAACTGTCCACAGGGTTGCCTACTTTCCAGAGGATAAAAGGGAATTTCTGGATTCTGGACTTGGGGTTTGCTAAAAAGTGACTGGTACTACTGCTTTTCATGAGTTGCAAACAAATAAACCAATTCAGGGGAGCCAACGGGTATCAGTGGTTGAGCATCAACTTCCCACATACAAGGTCCTGTACCAAAAAAAATAAAAATGAAATCTAAAAAAAAAAAGTTCCTCTGTATTGGTTCCATATAAATTACTCTCAGAGGAGAGTTACATTACAGAAGTCTCAGTAGCTACATAGAATGTTTTTGCTCATTTAAAAAATTGTATGCTTGTATAATATATTCACAATATTCAAATGGTACTTGAGGGTATGGTGAAATATTTCTCATTGTAATACTGACACAATTAGCCTTGCTCAATCATATTGTGTGTGTTATTTTCTACAATGAAATTTCTACAAGTAGATTTGTTGTAGAATAAAATTCCTTCAAGTGGTGGGGGGAAAAAAAAAAGAAGACACTGGGAGAACATACTGAAGAAACTGTGATCATACTGAAGAAATTGTAAACATACATAGAAAGATAATGGATATGATGGTAATGAATGGCACAATCCAAGAAATGAAAAATACATTCTCGGCAAATAACAGCAGATTTGAACAGGTAGAAAAGAATTAGTAATGTGAAAGAGAGTACATCTGAAATCAAACAGATAGTATAACTGATAGATAAAAAGATAGAAAAAATCCAGCAGGGACTTAAGGATTCGAATGATAACATAAAATATACAAACATATGCATTATAGGTATTCCAGAAGGAGAAGAGAAGGGAAATGGGATAGAAGGGGTGTTGGAGGAAATAACAGCTGAAAACTTACCAACCCTATTGAGGGAGATGGATATACATGTCCAGAAAGAGCAGTGCACCCCAAATAGAATAAATCCCAAAGGCCTACTCCAAGACATGTACTTGTCAAATTATCCAATGCTCAAGACAAAAAGAAAATATGGAAGGCAGCAAGAGAAAAGAGAAAAGAAAAAAGCTCTTATTGAGCTTCCCTTCACGTACAAGGGAAGTGCAATAAGATTAAGTGCAGATTTCTCATCTGAAACCATGGAGACAAGAAGGCAGTGGTAGGACATGGTCAAGGTGCTAAAAGAAAAAAACTTTCCAGCTAAGAATTCTCTATCGAGCTAAGCTGGCATTCAAAAATGATGGAGAGTTCAAAATATTCACAGTTAAACAGAAACTAAGAGAGTATGCCAATAGGAAACCTGCTCTTAAAGAAATGCTAAAGGGAGTTCTGCAGGTTGAAAGGGAAAAACAGGAGAGAGAGAGTTGGAGGAGAGTGTAAGAACAACTAAAAAGACAAAAATAGAAATAAAAACAACATATGGCATACATAGACCCAAAGAAAATATGGCTAAAGTAAGTAATTCTTTGAGAGTAATAACACTGAATGTTAATGGATTAAACTCACCAGTCAAAAGACACACATTGGCAGAGTGGATAAGGAAATTTGACCCCTCTATATGCTGTCTACAAGAATTCCACCTTAGACCCAGGGATTGAAGGAGGTTGAAAGTGGATGGTTGTAAAACAATCTTACACGCAAACAATAACCAAAAAAGGACAGGAGTAGCTATACTAATATTGGACTAAATAGACTTTAAATGTAAAACTACTGTGAGAGACAAAGACAGACTATATATTTATATATATATATATACACACACACACACACATTTACTATATATTAGTAAATGGGGTAATCTTTCAAGAAGAAAGTACAATCATAAACATCTATGCACCTAACCAGGGTGCTTCAAAATACATGAGGCATACACTAGAAAAACTAAATGGAGAAATAGATGCCACTACAATTATAGTGGGGGACTTTAATACACCATTATCAACATTAGACAGAACATCTTGACACAGAATCAATAAAGAAACACAGACTTTGAATAATGTAGAAGAGAATCTGGACCTAATAGACATATACAGACATATACACCCGAGTACAGTAGGATATACATTCTTCTTGGGTGCACATGGATCATTCTCCTATATAGACCACATGCTAGGCCATAGAGAAAGCATCAGTGAGCTCAGAAAGATTGAAATCACACAAAGTAATTTCTTTGACCACAATGGAATGAAGTTGGAAATCTGCAAGAGCCAGAGAACCAGATTAGGCACAAAGATATGGATGTTCAGCAACACACTCTTAGACAAACAGTGGGTCAAGAAGGAAATCTCAAAAGAAATCAGTAACTACCTTGAAACTAATGAAAATGATAACACAACATATCCAACCAATGATGGTGCAATGATGGATACAGGCCATGTTAAATTTCACCAAAAATTTATAAAAGTGTATGGTCTAAAATGTAAACCATAGTGTAAACTACTGACTGTGGTTAGTAGCTTTGTTTCAATATATGTACATCAGTCATAGCAAATATAACATCCACATGTAAAAAGATCATTGTCGGGGAAGGGGGGAAAGGGGTGAATGTTGGATATATAGGAATCCCCTATATTCTGTATATGACTTTACTGTGACCTAAAACTTCTTTGAAGACATAATGAAAAAAAAAAGAGGTAAGACACTGAGGAAGAATGGAAGAGATTGCCTTGCCACTTTACATACAGAACAACACCTATTACAGTAATGAAAGGCAAAACGTCAAAAATTTTTCAATAATATTTTTCATTTTTTTACTGCCTTATTTTTTTACTTTATTTTAGTTTTTCCAAATTATTATGTATTTTATCTCTAATCTTTTTTTTTTTAAAGATTTATTTATTTATTTAATTTCCCCCCCTCCCCTGGTTGTCTGTTCTTGGTGTCTATTTGTTGCGTATTGTTTCTTTGTCGCTTTTTTGTTTCTTTGTTCGCTTCTGTTGTCGTCAGCGGCACAGGAAGTGTGGGCGGTGCCATTCCTGGGCAGGCTGCACTTTCTTTTCACGCTGGGCGGCTCTCCTCACGGGCGCACTCCTTGCGCGTGGGGGCTCCCCCACACGGGGGACACCCTTGCGTGGCACGGCACTCCTTGCGCGTATCAGCACTACGCATGGCCAGCTCCACATGGGTCGAGGAGGCCCGGGGTTTGAACCGCGGACCTCCCATATGGTAGACGGACGCCCTAACCACTGGGCCAAAGTCCGTTTCCCTTATCTCTAATCTTTAAAACTATCATTACTATTTCATTTACCTACTAATTGAATTTGGTAGTATATTAGGCTTTGTTTTTGAAGACATTTTGGACCACAGAGGGGTTCAACTACAGCAGGGGAGGAGCATTGGAGTGGGGTGTCATTGACAGGAGATGCACAGGAGGGAGTTTGCCTGGGCATGCATATAAGGTATATAGATACATTCGGATGGGCAATGAACAGTGAAGAAGGATGGTCCAATGATGGGCCCTTGATACCGATGACTATGTTTATGAGCCTCTTGCACCTAAAGTTTCAACTTGGCATAGTGTTGCAGGGTGCCTAAAAGTTACTCCTGAGAGCCTCCATGTTTCTCATATGTGGCCACTCTCTAAGCCAAACTCAGCATATAAATGCATTACCTTCCCCCCAGTGTGGGACATGACTCCCGTGGATGACCCTCCCGGGCACTGAGGGATTACTATCAAGCACCAGCTGGTCATGAAACTAGAAAAAGACTTTGAATAAAAGGGGGAAATGATAAAGACAAATGAATTTTTATGGCTAAGAGACTTCAAAACGGGTAAAGAGGTCATCAGAGGGGTCACCCTTATGCACATCTCAGCAGGATCTCAGAGATAGCCAAAGTAGACACAACCCCAGGTAATGGTGCTCCTGAGGGCTACAGAGACACCTAGGCCATACAGTCATGGCAGATGGCTCCAGAGTTTGGTGCCTTGTCAGTGGACCCTACTTTGGAATTTGTGCTCCTGAGTATGATGGAGCTGGACTCAGATGTGTCTTCTCCACACATGCCTCTTCTGTCCCTTTTATTGAACCTGCAGTTGGTGCTGGGATTGGTGTATGCCCAAGAGACTTGAATCTCTGGGCTGTCCATGTGCCAGCTGGGCCCTGAGCCTCAGGAGAGTTGCAACATGTACTCTCCATTTCTTTGGACTTACCCAGGTCTGTTGACAGGGAGGTGAGGATGGACAACCTCCACACCAAGGAACCAAGAGAGTCTACAGCTGCAGATGCAAGAGTCCCATCCACCACCTGTGTGGGATTGAAGCCCCTCTCAATTAAGAGGTGGAGTGGGCATCATCACCCCAGGGTCCTTAGGATAGAGGAATAAAATATGGATTAGAATGGACTTACTGGTATTCTACTATAGCATTATTGTGATCTAGCAAGGGAAGAAATTATATCTTTGATGTGGAGCCAGTGGCCATGGGAGTTGCTGAAGGCAGGGAGAGGGAAAAGGAGGTGTGATATGGGGGCACTTTTGGGACTTGGAGTTGTCCTGAGTGATTTTGCAGGGACAGATGCAGGACATTATATATCCTGCCACAACCCACTGAATGGACTGGGAAAGAGTGTAATCTACAATGTAAACTACAATCCATGCTGTGCAGCAGTGCTCCAAGATGTATTCATCGATTACAATGAATGTACCGCACTAATGAAAGAAGTTGTTGATGTGGGAAAAGTAAGGGGGTGTGGGAAGTGGATCATATGGAAACCTCCTATAATTTTTAATGTAACATTTTGTGTGGTCTATGTATCTGTTAGAAATAAATAAAATATATATTTTAAAAAAAAAGAGGCACCAGGGACCGAACCAAGAACCTCCCATGTGGGAAGCAGGTGATCATCTGCTTGAGCCACATCTACTCCCTTCATTTTCTAATGACAGTTTTGCTGGATAAAGAATTTTTAGATGGCAATTTTTTTCTTTCAGAACATTAAATGTATCACACCACTGCCTTCTTGCCTTCATGGTGTCTGATGATGGATTGGCACTTATTAAGGTTCCCTTGTAAGTGACATATTGCTTTTCTCTTGCTGCTTTCAAAATCCTCTATTTCTGGCATTTGACATTCTGAATAGTAGGTGTCTCAGACTAGGTCTACTCAGATTTACTGTTTGTGGTGCATTGTCCTTCTTGAAAACTGATATTCATACCTTTTGTAAGTGTTGGGAAATTTTCAGCCATTATATCCTCAAATATTTTTTCTGCCCCCTTTCAAACTCTTTTCCTTTTGGGACACCTATAACATGTATGTTTTTGTTTTTTTCATGCTGTCATTCAATTCTCTGAGACCCTGTTCAATTTTTTCCATTCTTCTCTCTTTTCAAGTTCAGATGCTCTGTCCTCCAATTCACTTATTCCGTCCTCACCAATTCAAATCCACTATTATATGCCTCTAATATATATATATATCTATATATAATATTTATTTTTTAAATTTATTTCTCCCCACCCCCTTGTGTTTTTTCACTTGCTGTGTCTGTTCATCATCCTTGTTTCTTTAGGAGGCATCAGGAGCCAAATCCAGGACCTCTGATGTGGAAGGTAGCTGCCTAATAGCTTGAGCCACTGCTGCGCCCTGCTTTGTTGTGTCTCTCATATTTTTCCTCCCTATGTCTCTTGCTGCATCATCTTCTCACATCGGCTTGCCATGCCTGACTGTTGCATCAGTTTGCTATCTTCTTTAGGAGGCACCAGGAACACAACCAGCAACCTCCCATGTGGTAGGTAGGAGCCCAGTTGCCTGAGCCACATCAGCTTCCCCCACCTCTAATATATTTTTAATCTCATCCATTGTGTCTTTCATTCCCATAAGCTTTGTTATTTTTCTTTGCAAGCTTTCAAATTGTTATTTATGTTCACCCAATGTCTTTTAATATCCTTTATCTCTTTAGTTTTATTTTTCCTTCAGCTCCTTGAATTGTTTTGGGAAATTTGTATGAACATCATTAATGAATTGTATTAAATCCTATGTCTCACCAGGATTCTTGGTTTGTTCTTTTGGCTGGACCATTATCTTCCTTTTTTTAGTATGCATGCAATTTTTTGCTGATATCTAGGCATCTAGTTATGCTGGTGATTTTACTCTGTTGGTCAACTTCTCTCTCTGGCCTTGTGATTTTATTTCACAACTCTTCTTTGATTTTTGGTTCAATTTTTCCTAAAAATTCTAAGATTTCCCCATTTAATTTATCAAAACAAGGTCAGGTACCCACTAATGTGTTGCAGACCAGATCAACAGGGCCTGGGAAAGCAATATGAGAAAATCCTTGTCTTCCTTCACTTTCTTGGCTGCCCCACACATGGCACTCTTTGGAAAACCTTTCCATGGAGGTGGATTTTTCAGTTTTCACTGGCTGGGTTTTCTGAGCCCGTGAGTCAAAGCCATGCTATGCTATTTAAATTTGCTGAGGAGAAACCACACTCAGTGGTCCACTGCACCACCCATCTTCCCAGGGAGAAATATGTCCTTTCCCTCTCCACTGGCCCCTCAGCAGCAGGTTTTACGAGGCTGTTCATCTCAAGGCTGGGGATGGGCTCTGTTCCCAGTAGCTCATGGTTTTTCTTTTGGCCTTTTTGTCCCTCTGTCCCCAATTCTTCCTGGACGATGCATGTGGCAATCTCCTGGTCTGCAGATTTCCAAAGCAGGTCCCTTCGACAACTTGTACTCTTTCTGCCCTGTTTTGTGAGAGAACCATACCCTGCTTGACCTACTGTAATGCCATCTTCCTGGAACTTCTAAAAATGAACTTTTCCTTCAGAGTTGATAATGTTTCTTAATGAATTCAACAGAAAAATTTGCTTAATGGGAAATTTGCTTAACACTTCACATTTACTTCCCATTTTTGTTGTTCTCTTCTTGTGTTTCTTCTACTTCCATATCATCTATTTCATTACTGATTCCAGATGGAGGTGTCCTCTCACCAGCCATGAGCCCCTCAAATGCAGGGTGGCTGCTGGAGGCACAGGGCTTCAGGCTGCCCCAGGACCCAGGCTGTCCTGATTACTGTAGTTTTACATTCTTGAAATAGATGAGTGTCAGCCTTTCAACTTTGCTCCTCAGTGGTGTGTTGGTTATTCTAGGTCTTCTGTCTTTCCTATAAACTTTAGAATCAGTTTGTCTATATCTGCAACCTGGCAGCAGCAATTAAAATAAAAAAATTCATAAGAAGTGTGGCAGTTTGGGAAGCAGATGTGGCTCAAGTGATAGAGCTTCCACCTACCATATGGGAGGACCAGGGTTCAATCCCTGGGACTTCCTGGTGAAAAAGAAGAAGAGAAGCGTGACTGTACAGCAAGCCAGTGCCTGCATGAATTCCCACACGGTGAGCCAATGCCCACGCAAGTGAGTCACACAGCAAGATGATGAGGCGACAAAGGGGAGAGTCAAGGTGAAGCGCAGCAGAAACCAAGAACTGAGGTGGCACAATTCTCTCTCCCCATCAGAGGTTCCCAGGGTCAAATCCTGGTGAATCCTAAAAGAGAAAAAACGAGAAGAAAAGACAAAGAGAGAAATTGATACAGAAGATCACACAGTGAATGAACACAGCAAAGACAGCAGGGTGAGGGAGGGGAGGGGAGGGGAAGTAAATAAGTAACTAAATCTTTTTTAAAAAGGTGTGGCAGTTTGAAGCTTTGGGGGGAGTGCTGCAGTGCTTCACGTCTTTGATTGCGTGGGTCCAAGTGAGGGGCAGGCATCCAGACTTGCAGGTCTGAGTTGCAGATCTCCTTCCATCTTTTCTGGTGTTTTTTCCTCCTTTGATTCAGCATTTGTAGAGTCTTTCTCCAGTTTTTATTATCCTGCAGATTTGCCCTATAATTAGTTGTTTCAGAAAGGAAACTTTTCCAGGGATGTATTATGTTGGCATCTTGATGTTGTCAAATTCAACATTAAATTTCTTGAACCTGATAACTGTATTTATGGTAAACATAAGTGAATATCCTTGTTCGTAGGAAATGTACACAGAAGTATTGTGTTCAAAGAGTATGATATCTGCAACTTCCTCTCAAATGTTAAGAAAAGAGAGAGATAGAGAGATAGATATGTAGACAGAGAGATAGATAGATAGGTAGATAGATAGATAGATAGATAGATAGATAGATAGATAGATAGATAGATAGATAGATAGATAGACAGATAGATAGATGCATAGAAATTATATAGCAAAGGTGGCAAATATTAAATCTGGAGGACTGGTGGACCTGGGTATCTGGGAAGGTTATGTTGCAGTTTTCCATATGGGTATTGTATTAATTTTGCAACTGTCCTGTAAGTTTGAAATCATTTCAAAATAAAAAGTTTTTAAAAATGTAAAATACATAAACCCTTCACTCAAAAAAATTTCTCTCCTTGGAAGTCTATCCCTTAGAAATTAAATAATCAGTTCATATGGGCATAGGTATAAACATACTCATTGCAGATTTTGTTGTAGTTGGTGTTTGTAGCAGAGAAGTAAAATGTGTAAACCGAGTGAAAACCCATAAGTAGGAATGCAGTTGAATAAAGTATGGTTTCTCCACAGCAAGGAAGATTATCTGGCCATTAAAAGGAGTGAATTTGTAAAGTATACTGAGTAAAGAAAAGCAACAAAGCAAAGTATATCCTAAATTATTCCATATTTATAAAACAATTGACCTAAACCTCTACTTTTGGTATATATGTTTATGTACATCTACCTTTATTCAATAAACAAGGAAAATAACCTTGTAGGAAACACTGTAGATGGTTAATAGGAAGGGTGAGCAATATAAGAAATAAAAAAGAGGGTTGTGTGTCCCCTTATGACTGATGGAAATAGCAATTCCTCTCTCGAAACCAGCTCTGCCTCATTGAAACGTCAGGTGAGCCATATGTGCAATCTTACCTTTTCAGAAGCGACATTTAAAAAGGAAAAAGAAACAGAGGAAATTTTAATGATTATTTGTTTGGTCCCAATTATCTAAAATAGTATAATTTCAATGTGTAATCAATATATTTTTTTTAATTTTTTAATTTTTAAAATTAAATTGTCTTTTTTAAGGTACATAGATTACAAAAAATGTTAACATTAAAAAAATAAGAGGTTCCCACATACCCCACCCCCCACACCCCCACTCCTCCAACATCAACAACCTCTTTCATCATTGTGGCACATTCATTGCATTTGGTGATTACATAACAACTTTATTTCAAATTCACAAAAACAAAAGAACAGAAAAAGGCAGCTCAACAAGTTATGGAAATAGTACTCCTAAAAAGTTTTTTTTCAGGTGCTTTTATCTTATCTAATTCCAACTGCTAACTCAGTTGTTCCTCTAGTGTTCAGAAAGATACACAGATGAACACAGATTAGTTAAATGACATAGTCAAGTTCTTATTAATGGAAAAAGAAGAAGAGAAAAAAAAAAGCTTGATAGTATTCATAGCTTAAAAAACCAAACCCCATAATTCTCTTTTTTCCTTTTAGAATTACTATAGGAATTGGATGTGGTTCAAGTGGTTGGGTGCCTGCTTCCCACATGGGAAGACCTGGGTTCAGTTCCCAATGCCTCCTAAAAACAACAAAAAAGAATACAGTATCAACTTTGCTTTTGCTACAAAATCATTACTATGTTGTTAACTGTAGTCCATAAATTACATTAGTTATATTTTTCTATGTTATATATTCTTAACACCTTGTAGTAGAACATTCCTGTATTTATATTATTTATCTTTTTTTGAAAATTTCCTTCTTTCTTCCCTGCCACCGACCTTGTTGTCTGCTTTCTGTGTCCATTTGCTGTGCATTCTTCTGTGTCTGCTTGTCTTCTCTTCAGGCGGTACCAGGAACCGATCTTGGGTCCTTCCAGAGTGGGAGAGGGGGGCAATCATTCTCTTGTGCCACCTCAGCTCCCTGGTCTGCTGCATCTCTTATTGTCTTTCCTCTGTACCTCTTTTTGTTGTGTCATCTGGCTGAGCCTGCTCTCCACTTGGGCTGGCACTCTGCATGGGCCAGCACACCTGCACTGGCCAGCGCTCCACTCGGGCCAGCTTGCCCTGTGAGCCAGCACTCCGTATGGGCCAGCTCGCCACGTGGGCCAGGTTTCCTTCACCAGGAGGCCCCCGGAATCGAACCCTGGACCTTCCATATGGTAGATGGGAGCCCAATTGCTTGAGCCACATCTGTTTTCCTGTATTTATATTATGAATCACAATTCTCAACTGCTTCCAAAATCATTGTTATACATTCCCAATATTATCATCTGGCTGTTCTCCAAAGCAATCAGTATTTTAAAAGGCATTAATAAGATATGTTACATTCTTTTCTCGTACTAAGTCTTCAGAATCAGGTGTACATTTTACAGTCACTTGAGACAGGCCATGTGTCAAGTGCTCAGCAGCCACAGGTGCCTAGTGGCGGCCCATTTGGACAGTGCAGCACTGAAGACAATCTATGGGAAGACTTGAGTGCCCCCTAGCGACCAACTCAATCAACTCCACCCCACTTGGTAACTGGGTGTTCAAACCATGGATTCCACTGCACGTCCAGCCTCCCCAAGTTGACTTTCAAGGCCCCTCCCAATCTGACTCCTACTCTGTGTTTGCTGAAATATTTTAAGTGTTTAGTCAGGGCTGGCTTCATGGGTATGTGACGTGTGCTCAGAAGGGCGCCTGCTAGGTTTAATGCTGTGTGCTGCCATCTTGAAATTCATAATACATTCTGGACAAGGGGCCCTACATTATCATTTTGCCCTGGGCCCTGCAAATTCTGTAGCCAGTTGTGGGTTTGGTTCCCTTCAATAGCACTCTTTAATTTCAAGAGCCCTCCCTTATCACAGGCCACTCCATCACTAGCCACTTGGTTTTACTTTTTTCAAAACAGCTTTATTGATATAACTTACCTATCATAGTGTTCACACATTGGAAGTGCACAATTTAATGATTTGTAGTATATTTAGAGAATTGTACAACCACCACTACAATCAATTTTAGAACATTTCCATCTTCCAGAAAACAATTCTATACCCACCAGCACTCACTTCCCATTTCCTCCTGCGGTGGTTTGGAGCTATATCACCTGGGGGGGAGGGATAGGCTCTTAAACATAATCCATTCCTGTGGGTTTGAACCCTTGTAAATAGGAACTTCCAATGAGGTGGCTTTAGTTAAGATGTGGCCAAGGATGGGTCTTAATCCTATCAGTGAAGGTCTTTTAGGGAAGGTCACACAGAGACAAAAAGGCCACAGAAGAAGCAGCCAGAAGCTGAAGGGCAATGGAACCTGAAAGAGAAGGAGAGGTCAGGAGAGGCTGACACGTGGTGCCATGTGACACAGGAGTCCAGGACCACATGAAGGGTTCAACCCCAGAGGGCCAGTCTTGGAGAAGAAAACATTGACTTGCTGACACCGTGATCTGGACTCCTTCTGTCCTCAAAACCGTGAGCCAATAAACTCCCATTGTCTAGGCCAACCCACTGCGTGGCATTTGCTTGAGCAACGAGGACACCAAAACATCCCCCAACACTTACCCACCGCCAGCCCTGGACAACCACTAATCCACTTCCTGTCTCTGTAAGTTTGCCTATGTTTGTAATTTTCATCACAAAAGATTTCTAAAATCCTTATATGATATCTAGTGTAAAACTGTAACTGGATTTTGTCTAGGTTCTTGACTAGGCTGCAGAAATGAATTTCAAGAGTATGTCGGGTTAGTCAGGACAGTAATTTATTAAGGTAGGGAGGGAAGAAGAATGGGAGAGAATAACAGATCATGGGTCCCAGGAAGAGAGAAAGGGTCTGAAAAGTGATAAAACGGGCTGACTTACAGACTACAATTCCCCATTATACATTAGAAATGCCAGGTTTTACTTGCCTGTTGATCCATGTGGGGGGACACGGTGAGAGCAGGGTGCAGAAGGCAGGAACAGGGATCCAAAGGCAAGAGAGATAGAGTTCAGTCTTTGTGCTTGCTTTTTTAAAAAATAAATATTTTATTTATATTTAAAAGATACATAGGAGGGGGCAAGATGGCGGCTGAGTGAACATCCCTGTTAGGGTCTTCTGCAGGGAATCGGCTGGGTGGCGTTGGAGACTCTTTGGGACCGGATTGTTTCGGAATTTTTGCTGGTCCGGAGGTGTCTGGACATCGATTTGGAGGGAAGGTAACAGAGAGGATCCGTCTGTGAAATATACACGGAGATCCCAGCTGCCTGTAGAGGATTCCCTCCTTGGGTAGGCGGAGCCAAGGCATCTAGCGCCGCGCGGTGGGGCTGAGCCAGGCCGGACCGCAGCAGCGGACGCCGGAGCCGGGCCGGGCCGCTGCAGCGAGCTGAGCCGGGCGGGGCCTGCGGAGGGGTTTCTGTTCTTTGGGTTTTTTTGTTTTTGTTTTTTAATTTATTTTATTATTTTTTTTTGGAGTCTCTGCAGTACTGGGGAGTTTGTGGGCCCTGGGCAGCCTATTGGGGGTTTGTGGGAAGGGAGGTGCTTGCAGACCCATTTGGGCAGACAGACGGGGGTTTTAGGGTAAAGCGGGGGGGAAGTTGTGATTGAGGACACAAACAATAGCGTTTCCGCCTAGAGCCACGCCCCCACCCCCCCACCCCTGCTGCGGAACTACAGCAGTCTCAAAGTGATAGCAACAAAGAGACGCTACCAGGGTCTCACGGGGTGCCAGACGTTTGGAACCTGATTAGGGGAATATTTTGCGAAGCATGGGAATTTCGGGTTTGGACTCTGCTATTAGCGTTTCTGGCTGGAGCCCCTCCCCCGGACCTGGATATTTGATCTGAGTCATTAAATTGGCTGCAGCCTAGAGGAGCCCCCAGGTGGACGTTCCTGGGGACCACAGGGTGGGAGGGTTCCTGAACTCAATTGGTGATATATCCACACAATAGACCCTAGTGAGTGAATTGTAGGACACAGAACACAGGATAGAGCTTGTGGATGAGACCTCACCCATAGGGCTGGCACCCAGCTGCGGGGATCCCTGAAGGCTGTGATGCACTGTGGTGCTCCCAGGATTCCCGTTAACTGGACTTGAGGTTGCCAGGTCTGAGTTCCCTGGACTCTGGCGGCCCACACGCCAGAGACTCACACCTCTTGAGGCCTTAATACCTCAGACTGTCCATCCCTGAATCCACCATGCCCTGAGGTTCATCTGAGGGCCTTGAATATCCTAGCCCTCAAAGTTTGCATTTTTTCTTCTTTATTTTATTTCGTTTTGCTTTTATTTTTATTCTATTTCTATTTTTTTTAATTCAAGTTTTTTAATGTTCTGATTCCTGGCATTGCATTATCCCCTAGTATTTTCTCCCAGCGTATCCCCCAAAGTCTCTTTTTCCTTTTTTTTTTTTTTTAATCCTCTCTTTCTTGTCCCCGATCTTCTTCTTATTCTATTTTATCTTAACAATACAATAGGTCCTGCAGGAAACACCTCACATTTACTGGGTTTCCTCATCTTCCACTGCCTCATTTCTCTGTGAATAGATTTAGGCTATCTACACTAACCCCTTTCCCCTACAACTTGATATCCTCCACCATCTGCTATCTCTCCTACATTCCAACTCCCTTTCTTTGATCCACTAAGCGTCTAACTCTTAATTTCTAATACCTTTGTTTAGTTTTCCATCTGGTATCTGCCCTTGAAACGATTACCTTTCTTTTGTCTTTCCCTCTCTCACGAACACAATAGCTTCTTAGTACGTACCATATTCCTCCCATATTCAGTCATCTACCTTATTATAGGTACTTTCCTACTACTATAACTCTACACAATTTACATGATCTAACCTCCATCCTCCCAGAACTCATACTGATGCTTTGTTAATATATATCACAAATACTACTTTACACTTTTTCCTTCCTTACACAATTGCCTTTCCCCAGCATTAATACTTCCTTTAAAGTGAACTTAACCAGCAATAAGAAATTTGAATAGGAAGAACAAAGTGACAAAGAGAAGATATAATGCTTATGCAAAAAAAAAAAAAAAAAACAGTTAATTAATCACCAAGACTAGACAAAGAAGCTACGGATCTGATTAAACCCGTCAAGGAAAAATGATGACAAGACAGCAACAAAAATCTACAAACCAAACCAGTAATCAGGAAAACATGACTGAATCCAATCAACAAACTAAAAATCAGGAAGGGGAGCAGAACTTCGCACAAGCAATAAAAGATCTCAAAACATTTATCACCGACAAATTTGATGAAGTAATGAAAGAGGTTAACAACATGAAGACAACACTTGGAGGGGAAATTGCAGACATGCACAAAAAAATAACAGATATGATGGAAATGAACACTACAATTCAAGAAATCAAAAATACACTTGCAGCAAATATCAGCAGACTAGAAGAGGCAGAGCAGAGAATTAGTGATGTGGAAGACAGTACATTGGAAATCAAACAGATAGTAGAAGTGGTCAATAAAAAGGTAGAAAAAATCCAGATAGGACTTAGGGACCTGAATGATAATGCAAAATGCTCAAACATACGTATTATAGGCATTCCAGAAGGAGAAGAGAAGGGAAAGGGGTCAGAAGGAGTGTTGCAGGAAATAATGACTGAAAACTTCCCAAATCTACTGAAAGAGACAGATGTACATATCCAAGAAGCACAGCACACTCCACTGGTCATAAACCCCAACAGACCACCCCAAGACATATACTTGTCAAATTATCCAATGCTCAAGACAAAGAGAAAATTCTAAAAGTAGCAAGAGAAAAGAAAACCATCACATACAAGGGAAGCTCCATAAGATTAAGTGCTGATTTCTCATCTGAAACCATGGAAGCAAGAAGGCAGTGGTATGATATAGTCAAGGTACTAAAGGAAAAAAAGTTCCAACCAAGAATACTCTATCCAGCTAAACTAGCATTCAAAAATGATGGAGAGTTCAAAATATTCACAGATAAACAGAAACTGAAAGAGTATATCAACAAGAAACCTCCCCTTCAAGAAATTCTTAAGGGAGTTCTGCAGGAAGAAAGGAAAAAACAGGACAGTCAGAGATGGAGGAGAGTGTAAGAGCAACAAAAAAGACAAAAATAGAAGGGGAAAATATAATAATACAAACAAAATATAACAAACACAAATCCAACCAAAATATGGCTACCACAAATAATTCTCTGAACGTAATAACACTGAATGTCAATGGATTAAACTCACCTATCAAAAGATTCAGACTGGGACACTGGATAAGGAAATATAACCCATCTATATGCTGTCTACAAGAGACACATCTTAGACCCAGAGACGCATGGAGATTGAAAGTGAATGGCTGGAAAACAATCATACAAGCAAACAACAACCAAAAAAAGGCAGGAGTAGCTATATTAATATCAGACAAAATAGACTTTAAATGTGAAACAATTGTGAGAGACAAAGAAGGATACTACATTTTAGTGAAAGGGACAATCTGTCAAGAAGATCGAACGATAATAAATATTTATGCTCCTAACAAGGGTGCCTCTAAATATGTGAGACAAACGCTGGAAAAACTAAGTGAAAAAATAGATGCATCTACAATTATAGTGGGGGACTTTAATACACCACTATCAACTCTGGACAGAACATCTCAAAAGAGAATCACTAAGGAAACAAAACATTTGAACAGTATATTAGAAGAGCTGGATCTAATAGACATATATAGATCATTACACCCAAACACAGCAGGATATACATTTTTCTCAAGCGCACATGGAACATTCTCCAAGATAGACCATATGCTAGGCCACAAAGAAAGGCTTAATGAATTCAGAAAGATCAAAATCATACAAAACAATATCTCTGACCACAGTGGAGTGAAGATGGAAATTCGCAAGGGACGGAGGCCCAGACTTCACACCACAATTTGGAAATTAAACAGCACACTCTTAGAAAAACAGTGGGTCAAAGAGGAAATCTCAAAAGAAATCAATGACTACCTTGAAACAAACGATAATGATAACACAACATACCAAAATTTATGGGACGCAGCAAAAGCAGTACTGAGAGGGAAATTTATAGCCATAAATTCACATATCAAAAAAGAAGAAAGAGCAAAAATTGAAGAACTAACTGCTCTTTTGACAGAATTAGAAAAACAACAACAAAGTAACCCAACAGGAAAAAGAAGGAAGGAAATAACAAAGATAAGAGCAGAACTAAATGAAATAGAAAATAAGAAAGCACTAGAAAAATTAAACAAGACCAAGAGCTGGTTTTTTGAGAAGATCAACAAAATTGACAAACCTTTAGCGAGACTAACAAAGAAAAAAAGAGAAAAGATGCAAATACACAAAATAAGAAATGAGAAAGGCGATATCACCACTGACCCCACAGAAATAAAGACTATCATAAGAGGATACTTTGAAAAACTATATTCCAACAAAAATGACAATTTAGAGGAAATGGACAAATTCCTAGAAACACATAAGCAGCCCATATTGACGAAAGAAGAAATTGATGATCTTAACAAACCAATCACAAGCAAAGAGATAGAATCAGTCATTAAAAATCTCCCAACTAAGAAGAGCCCAGGGCCAGACGGCTTCACAGGAGAATTCTACAAAACATTCCGGAAAGAACTAACACCAATCCTGTTGAAACTATTCCAAAAAATCAAAACAGAAGGAACATTGCCGAACTCCTTCTATGAGGCCAACATTATCCTAGTACCAAAGCCAAACAAAGACACCACAAGAAAGGAAAATTACAGACCAATTTCTCTAATGAACCTAGACGCAAAAATACTTAACAAAATACTTGCTAATCGTATTCAACAACACATTAAACGAATTATACACCACGACCAAATGGGATTTATTCCAGGTATGCAAGGATGGTTCAACATAAGAAAATCAATCAATGTGATACACCATATAAACAGATTGAAGGAAAAAAATCACATGATTATATCTATAGATGCAGAAAAGGCATTTGACAAAATACAGCACCCCTTCTTGATAAAAACACTCCAAAAGATCAGAATACAAGGAAACTTTTTGAACATGATAAAGAGTATATATGAAAAACCTACAGCCAACATTGTTTACAATGGAGAAATCTTGAAATCCTTCCCTCTAAACTCAGGAACAAGACAAGGATGCCCATTGTCTCCGCTCCTATTTAACATTGTCTTGGAAGTACTTGCTCGAGCACTGAGGCAAGAACCAGATATAAAACGCATTCAAATTGGAAGGGAAGAAGTCAAAATTTCATTATTTGCAGATGACATGATCCTATACATAGAAAATCCTGAGAGATCTACAACAAAGCTTCTAGAACTCATCAATGAGTTCAGCAAAGTCGCAGGTTATAAGATCAATGTGCAAAAATCAGTAGCATTTCTGTACACCAATAATGGGCAAGATCAGGAGGAAATCAAGAAACAAATACCATTCACAATAGTAAATAAAAAAATCAAATACTTAGGAATAAATTTAACTAAAGAGGTAAAAAACCTATACACCGAGAACTATACAAGACTGTTCAAGGAAATCAAAGAAGACCTAAATAAATGGAAGAATATTCCTTGTTCATGGATAGGAAGACTGAATATTATCAAGATGTCTATCCTACCAAAACTGATCTACACATTCAATGCAATCCCAATAAAAATCAACACAGCCTTCTTTAAGGAACTAGAAAAACTAACTATGAAATTTATTTGGAAAGGAAAGAGGCCCCGAATAGCCAAAGACATATTGAAAAAGAAAAACGAAATAGGAGGAATCACACTTCCTGACTTCAAAACATACTACAAAGCTACAGTAGTGAAAACAGCATGGTATTGGCATAAGGAGAGACACACAGACCAATGGAATCGAATTGAAAGTTCAGATATAGAACCTCATGTATATAGCCATATAATATTCGATAAAGCCACCAAACCCTCTCAACTGGGAGAGAATGACCTATTCAACAAATGGTGCCTGGAGAACTGGATAGCCATATGTAGAAGAATGAAAGAGGATTACCATCTCACACCTTATACAAAGATCAACTCAAGATGGATCAAAGACCTAAATATAAGAGCCAAGACCATAAAGATCTTGGAAAGCAGTGTAGGGAAACATCTACAGGACCTTGTAATAGGAAATGGCTTCATGAATATCACACCAAAAGCACGAGCAGCAAAAGAACAAATAGATAAATGGGACTTCCTCAAAATTAAAGCCTTCTGCACCTCCAAGGAGTTGGTCAAGAAAGTAAAAAGGGAACCCACACAATGGGAGAAAATATTTGGCAACCATATATCTGATAAGAGACTTATATCTTGCATATATAAAGAACTCATATATCTTGAAAACAAAAAGATAAACAACCCATTTAAAAAATGGGAAAAAGATTTAAACAGACACTTCTCCAAAGAAGAAATACAAATGGCTAAAAAGCACATGAAAAAATGCTCCAAATCTCTAGCAATCAGGGAAATGAAAATCAAAACGACAATGAGATACCATCTTACTCCCATAAGATTGGCAGCTATGAAAAAAACAGAAGAATACAAATGCTGGAGAGGATGTGAAGAAAGGGGAACACTCATCCACTGCTGGTGGGAATGCAGTAGGATCCAACCATTCTGGAGGACAGTTTGGCAGTTTCTCAAAAACCTAACCATAGATCTGCCATATGACCCAGCAATACCACTGCTGGGTATATACCCATCAGAACTGAAAACAAGGACACAAATCGATATATGTACACCAATGTTCATAGCAGCATTGTTCACTATCGCCAAAAGTTGGAATCAATCCAAATGCCCATCAACAGACGAGTGGATCAATAAAATGTGGTATATACACACAATGGAATACTACTCGGTTGTAAGAACAAATATACTACAATCACACGTGATAACATGGATGAACCTTGAGAATCTTATGTTGAGTGAAGCAACCCAGGCATTGAAGGACAAATACTACATGACCTCAATGATATGAAATAAGCAAACTGCCTCAAAGAGCTAGAGTCTGGAAAAGAGGCTTACAGGAAAGTGGGGGGTGGAGGAAGGATGTGAGTTAACGTCTGCAGGGGTGGAATCTGTGATGAGCTGGCGGTAAGTATGAGCAAAAAGAAGGGACAAAATAGGGGCAAGGGGTTGCCTTCGGGTGGGGCTTTGTGGGTTTGAGGGGGGCTGGGGATGGGAAGAGGGGTAATATTGTCCAAAAATTCGGGGGAGGGAGGGGCAACATACAAACATGGGAGAGTGTCAGGTGTCCGTTGAGAACAAAATGTTGAGAAAATCGTATCAAAGTATAAGTAGGAGGGACACCTGGTTAGGATGCTCAGGGGGTATGGTCTGATGCGGGATGGACTCCGGGGGAATAGCTGAAGGCTCATTTTGCCAAGGTGGGTTGTACCATTGGGAAGAGACCCAAGAAGTGAGAGTTGGGGTGGACCCACACCCTGGGGAGGACTAATGCCATCAAATAGAGAGAACTGTATCTCTAGAGAAAGGATGGCTCCCAGGGCATTAGGACAGTTGAGAAAGTCAGGCCCTGAATACTGCTGCAAGGATCTCTGAATAGGGCTTCTTGGGAAATAGAGATTGGCTGGCGTTGTGGGCCTTAAGGGGAGGGGGAAAATGGATGTGGAATGGAAGGAACCAAGGTGAATATGGGGGCAAGAGAGGAGTTCTGTGAGAGTACACGAGGATGAATATAAAACATGTAATATTACACCAGAAACATATAGGGGACGACAGACTAATAATGTAAACCATAAGGCAAAACATAGGATAACTAAAAAATTTAGAAAACTGTACAATCTAAAGTATGGACCACATAGTAAGCACAGATGTCACCTTGTTTGAAAGCTATTGTCCCAGAATCTGTACATCAGTATCAGGAAATATGATATGAATAAGCTAAAAGATTATCGCTATGGAAGGGAAAAGGTTTTATGGTGGATCTGGGGAAGTACTGTATATTGTATATATGAATTTCGGTGATCTAAGACTCTTGTGAAGCTGACATTATGTTGGGATTCACTTTACAGGAAGTTTTGAATCATAGAGTGGTTCAACAATGGCAGCAGAGGAATACTGATATAGGATGTTATTGACAGGATATATATGGCTGACAGGGAGTTATACAGGGCATATGCCCAGGGTATATAGTAATGTCTAGATATACTCATAGTGGAAACAATTAAAAACAACAGCTGGGGCGGGTACTGGGTGCCTGGCCGGGGGTCACGGTCATGGACCCTGGGGAGCAGCGGCAGTCCGCCAGGGGCAACGGCAAGAACCAGGAAGGAAGGAGGGCCCAACAGTGGGTTCCTGATACTAATGGCTATGCTTTTGAGCCTATACATCTGCAATAGGAACAAGGCCTAGAGTAGCACTGTGCCTGGGAGTTTCCTCCTGACAGCCTTCATGTTACTCAAATGTGGCCACTCTCACAGCCAAACTCAGCATGTAGATGCAGTGCATTCCCCCCAACGTGGGACATGACACCCGGGGATGAGCCTCCCTGGCACCGAGGGATCACTACCACATACCAGCTGAAGATGCAACTAGAAAATGACCTTGAATTAAAGGTTCAATACGGATCAGCAGAATATCCCTGTCTACATATAATAACATGAGTTCAAAATGCTGTTTGACCTAATATAAGGGGGAAATGGAAAGGAGAAATGAGATTATAAGGCTATGAGTCTCTAAAAAAGAGTCTGGAGGTTGTCAGAAGGAATGCCCTTATGCACAACTGAGCAGAGTCTAAGAGACAGATAAAGTAGATACAACCCCAGGTATTGGTTCTTCTGAGGGATAAAGAGACCCACGGGTTCTATGGTCATGGCAGATGGGGTTCACTGCCATGGCAGATGGCCCTTCTTTGGAGCTGGTGTTTCTACATGATGGAATTGAACTCGGAGGGGATCTCTTCCCACAAGACTTGCATGCTACTTTATTGGAATTGTAGTTGGTGCTGGGGTTTAAGATATATTTAGGGGATTTGAATCTCTGGACTGATAATAAGACACCCAGGCCCAGAGCCTCAACAGACTTCAGCTCCTACACTTTGATTTATTGGACTGACCCCACTCAGCTAACATGGAGTTGAAGAAGGTCAACCACCACACCATGGAGCCTAGAGTGTCTACACCTGAAAGCAGGAGGAGTGCATCCAGTATCCATGTGGAATCTAAGCCCACACTTGACATAGATGTGCAATGGACACAACAAATCCAATGTCCACAGAGAAAATGTGGAATGGGTGTGGGAAGGGTAGCCATGGTGGCTGCTGGGTTTGGGGAATGGGAGGAAGAGATGAGATGTGGAGGCATTTTTGGGACGTGGAGTTGTCCTGGGTGGTGCTTCACGGACAATTACAGGACATTGTAGACCCCCCCCAAGGCCCACTGGATGGAACGGGGGAGAGTGTGGGCTATGATGTGGACCATTGACTACGGGGTGCAGTGATGTTCAGAGATGTACTTACTGGGTGCAATGGATGTCTCACAATGATGGGAGAGAGTGTTGCTGTGGGGGGAGTGGGGGGTGGGGTTGATTGGGACCTCGTGTTTTTTGAATGTAATTCGTAAAAATAAATAATTTTAATTAAAAAAAAAACAAAAAAACCCAAAAAAATAAAAAATAAAATAAAAGATACATAGATCACACAAAATGTTACATTAAAAAATATAGGGGATTCCATATGCCCCACTCCCCACACCCCCACTCCTCCCCATCAACAACTTCTTTCACTTGTGTGGTACCTTCATTGCATTTGATGCATACATTTTGGAGCACTGCTATGCAGCATGGATTATAGTATACATTGTAGTTTACACTCTCCTCAGTCCATTCAGTGGGTTATGGCAAGATATATAATGTCCTGCATTTGTCCCTGTAATATCATTGAGGACAACTCCAAGTCCCAAAAATGCCACCGTATCACATCTCTTCTTCCCTCTCCCTGCCCTCAGTAACTCCCGTTGCCACTGTCTCCACATCAATGATATAATTTATTCCATTGCTAGAGTCACAATGATTCTATAGTAGAATACCAGTAAGTCCACTGTAGTCCATATTTTATTCCCCAATCCCAAGGACTGTGGGATGGTGATACCCACTCCACGTCTCAATTGAAAGGGAGCTTAGATCCCACCTGCTTGATGGATGGGATTCTCCTGCTTGAGGCTGTAGACTCTCTCAGTTCCCTGGTGTGGTGATTGACCATCCTCACCTCCCTTTCAGCAGACATGGGTAAATCCAACTGACTGTAGAATAGGAGTTGCAACACTGCTGAGGCTCAGGGCCCGGGTGGCACATGGACAGCCCAGAGATTCAAGTCTCCTGAGCATACACTAACTCCAAGCGCTTGCTTTTTAAACCATTAATTATTCCACCCTTTTGCTAATGTCATGGGAGGAGTCCCAGCTGTTTGCTGTTTTGACTGATTACCCCATCCATCAATCCCCTAGGAAGGCCCAATAATAAGGCCCCTGGAGAATATCTGGGGCTTTTCCTGCCTTCCAGAGGAAATCTCATTCCGGGTGGCAGAATCTTGTGGGGGTCTTCCAGCAGCCACTTTGGGAGGGTACCAAATGACAGGTGGACTTCTCACCAGGTTCCAGATCCATTTATTGATTTCCTCTCTAGCCTGCTTCAAAATGACACATCTGTTCAAGGATAGTCCCTGAAGCATGCACTGTAACAACAGAACACTAAGAAACCTAAATGTGCAGCATGAACTGACGGGGGAAAGAAATGATCATTCATACCCTCAGCAGGATACTCTGCAAATGTGAAAAAGAGTGAACAGAGGCCAGAAAGCAGACTGTTATGGATTGAATTTCATCCCCAGAAAGATATGTTGATGCCCTAATCCTTAAAATATGATCTTATTTGGAAAGAGGGTCATCATAGATGGAATTAGGCAAGTTAAAATGAGGTCATTTAAAGGGTGGGTCTTTAATACAACAAAAAGGAAATTTGGACACAGAGGGGAGAACAACTATGAGGCAATTGAGGCAGAAGAGGTCATGGATGGCCAGCCACCTCCAGAAGCCAAGAGAGAGGCATGAAACAGATTTTTCCCTACAGACTTTAGAGGGTGCCTGGCTCTGCCGACACTCAATTTCAGGCTTCCAACCTCCATGTTGTTGTTTTTGTGTTTTTTTAGATTTATTTTTTATTATTTATTCTCTCCCCGCCCCCCCCCCACCCCGCCCCCTGTTGTCTGCTCTCTGTGTCCATTCGCTGTGTGTTCTTCTGTGTCCGCTTGCATTCAAGGGGCACCTGGAATCTGTGTCTCTTTTTTGTTGTGTCATTTGCTGCATCAGTGCTCCGTGTCTGTGGCGCCACTCCTGGGCAGGCCGTGCTTTTTTCACACGGGGCGCACTCCTTTCATGTGGGGCTCCCCTACACGGGGGACACCCCTGTGTGGCACAGCACTCGGCACGCGGCAGAGCCGTGGATGGGCCAGCTCACCACACAGGTCAGGAGGCCCTGGGTTTGAACCCTGGACCTCCCATATGTTAGGCAGATACTCTGTCAGTTGAGCCACATCTGCTTCCCTCCATGTTGTTTTAATCCTTCTGGTTAGTGGTTCTTTGTTAGGGCAGCTCTAGGGAACTAAGGCACAGAAATATCACCACGGTGAATTAAGACGTGAAAAAAGAACAAGTACAGAACAAAATACAGAGGTCCTAATATTTGAGTTTATTTTTAAAGAAAACAGAATATTTGCATATGCGTCAGAGATGGACAGAATTCCCCCACTTCCTTCTGCCCAGGAGACCAAGACGAGTGTGTGGTGGTGGGGAGAGAACCAGGGGACTTGGGACCTCTTTGTGGCCTGGGTTCAGCTCTGCCAGTGCTGTTGACTGGCCGTGGGGGTTGAAGGGAGTGACTTGGTATCTCCATGCCTCGGTTTCCCCATCTGCATAACGGGGATTGCGGTGGTTTGGAGCTGTATGTACCCCAGAAAAATGTGTTTTTAAACCTACTCCATTCCCATGGGTGTGCACCCACTGTAAGGGGGACCCTGTGATGAGGTTCTTCAGGTAAGGTGGGCCCAGCCCAATCAGGATGGATCTTAATCCTATTACTGGAGTCTTTTCTAAGCAGAATGAAATTCAGACAGGAGACAGGGAACCCTACAGGAAGCCAGAAGCTGAAGATCAAGGGAACTGTGAAGAGACTGGAGAGGCGGCCGCCTGCCTTGTCGTGTGACAAGCCAAGGACCCAGGATCGCGGGCAGCCAGCCCCAGAGCGCCTGGATGACTCTTGACCGGGGCTCTCTTTCAACATCAACTACTTTCCCATTGTTTAAGCTGACCCGTGGCGCGGTGTTTTCTTGAAGAGCCAAGGAAACGACAGCGGGCGTGAGAGCGGAGCTCGTCTGGGGGCTTAAGGGGGGGTCTGTTCGCGGACTCAGAGGGTGCACAGTCAGGATTCGGTGAGTGGGGAGGGGCGCGCCGAGCCCGAGCAGCGGGTGGGAAGCCCTGGGGGCCGGCCTCCAGTTGCCAGGGGCGCCCCGCCCCCGCCCCGGCCTGACCTCCTCCAGGCCTCCCTCGCCCTGCCCCCTCTGGACCCACCATCCCCCAGCCTCATTCCCAGGCATCCCGCCAAACTCCCGGCCCATGTGCTCAGTCCTTCCCGCGCCCAGCTGCTTCCTGAGCTCAGACAAAGCCGGCTCTGTCCCCAGGCCACCCCGCACTCACAGCACTGACCGCAGGCAGCCCCCCACCCACCCACCTTGTCTCTTTGTCCCCAGCCCTGGCCCTGTGCTCCTGGGCCTACCCTGCCAGCTCTCCTCTCGCCCATCTTCTAGCCGGTGCTAACGGACACTGGGGGGTCTCTGCCCCCAAATATGCACAATTGAGTTCTTTCTACTAGAGGGAGCGCTGGGGCATAGAAATCAGAGAAGGGAGAAGGATGGGGTGGAAGGACTCAGCGAGACCTTAACAGGATGATGGCCATGGGTGTTTCAGAGTGACATGAATACAGGGGAGACGAGACAGCGACGGTAACAATAGGGACTGGGGGTGATGGGGAGGCCGTGTGACAGCAACAGGTGACAACGAGGAACTAGTGAAAGCAACAGGTGGACCATGTCTGGGATCTGGGGGTGGTTTGGGGACAGCATGACAGTAACAGGTGACAATAAAGAGAAAGCATGGCAACAAGTGATGCTGCATTAAAAACTAGAGATTGCTATAAGAATGGTAGGGAGATCATGTCATGGTGACAAATGACTATAAAGGGCACAGTATATGTCACAAGATGACATTGAGGAGGGAGACTGTGACAGTCATGGGTGGCAGTAGATGTGACAGAAACATAAAGGACCTTTGCCATCCTTTTTGGCCATCGGGTGACTCAACACTCTCCCAAGGTCCCCCCGAACACAGAACCTCAAGATGCCAGATCCCCATTTTCCCAGGGGCCCTTGCAGCAAGCCGGAGCCCCTGCCCGACACTGTGCCAACCGTTTGCCTCTGCTGCGATCTTTGACAGATGCTGGGGTCAGAAGTAGGACCCAGCTTTGGACTCACTTTTGTGAGAGTGACACTGGTCTCCAGTGTCCAGGGTCCGCAAGCAGCATCTGAACTCCTCAGGGAGTGCAGAGGGAATGGATAGTTCCTTCACCAGACCAGGTCTGTGGGTCACCAGGGGAGAGTGTTCTGTCTCCAGAACCTCCAGGCTTAGTTCTTGGACACGATCAAGTACCCTTTCTGCCGAAACTGGCCCTCACGGTGGAA
The DNA here is from genome assembly GCF_030445035.2 of Dasypus novemcinctus. Classification (NCBI taxonomy): domain Eukaryota; kingdom Metazoa; phylum Chordata; class Mammalia; order Cingulata; family Dasypodidae; genus Dasypus; species Dasypus novemcinctus. The sequence goes on from NC_080691.1 coordinate 70,929,564, forward strand.
GAATCCCAAGCAAACAAGAGGTTAGAAAATGGATTAATAGATAGAAAAATCGATTGAATAATTGTGAGATCAATAGATAGATGGATGGATTGGTAGATTCCTGGATATACAGAAAGAATGCCAAAGCAAATACAGCAAAATGTTAAAACTGGTGGATCTGCGTATCTGGGGGGAAAGAGGTATGTTGAAGTTCTCTGTAGGGGGGTTGTATTATTTTTGTAACTGTCCTGTGTGTTTGAAAGTTATTTCAAAATAAAAGGTTACAAGAAAAAACAAATCCTGAGTGAGACTTGGGATGATGGTACAACCATTAACAGGTGTCAATGGTACAGCAACAAGGTAAAGCTGTAAAGGTGACAGGTGACAACACAAATTTCATAGACAATGACTAACCAGGAAACCAGGAGGTGTCATATTGACAGGTGATGGCCTGGAATGTGTGTGAAGGCCTAACTGTCCCTTCATGGCAGTGTGATGTAATGGGGGGATGGCACAGGTGACATGTCGGAGAAATGGCCAGAAATGTGACAGTCTGGGGGCAGTGGTACCACTGAAGTGCTGGAATCATCGGGGGGGGGGGGGGGGGCAAACAATAAGAAGTGCCCACTCTCTGCTGTCATCAAGAATTTCTGGGTGTGCAAACTTCCAAGAGCTCCATACCTTCTGTGCAATTCCCTCTCCCTGTACTCACAGAGAGCAGGTAGGGAGATGCTAGGACGGCATGGCTTCCTGGTCGACCCCTCCTCCAGGCTTTGCAATGCAGCACCTGCCATTTTAGGTCCCTGGGTAAGATACACTTACTGGCTGAAGAACAGGCCAGGGTTGACCTTGGCAAAGGTCAAAGGGCTGAATGAGGTGGCAGGGGAGTTGCAAAGGAGCCCGGGAAGGGGGTCGGTGAGTCATCCCTGGAAGCTGGCCTTTCCAGGACAGCCTCTTGAACCCACCTCTGTTGTGCCATCCAGCTTGACCCTGGAATTCAAGGGAGAGAGCCTGCCCTCCCTCCCCTCACTCCCCCAACCCTCCTGACCCTTCCCGTAGGTCTTGGGGAACCATTCCCCATGGACCAAGGTGACCTGACTCTTGTCCCCAAAGTTTCCCTCCACCTCACGTACCCCCAGCCCAGCCCTGGGACCATTGCTGTCCCCCAGCCCCTCAGAGCCTCCTCTAAAGCCTCTCCTTCCTGTGAGCCCGCCAAGGGGTTCCTGGGTGCTCCTAGCCTCTGCTTACGCCTCCAGCCTTCCTTATCCTCCTCTCCCCTCCCCTAAAGCTCCAGGCCTACTCAGTTCTGGTATGCTCCATGCTCTCTTGTCCGTACTGGGTTTTTTTTATTCTGTGGGTTTTTTTTTTTAATTAAAATTTTAAAAAAAATTTTTAGTCAGCCAGGAAGTCATTTATTGGAGGGCCCAAGTCGGGTGAGGGCAGTGCTGGTAAAGCCCTCACGTGTGCAGCGCCTGCCACTTGTCCAAGGGGCCACGACTGGGGATGGATTTCACCCCACAGGTATCCAGGATGAGGTGCATCTCCGCCACCATGTCTTCGAATTCGTCAGCATTGACCTTGGTGAAGCCCCACTTCTTGGAGATGTGGATTTTCTGGCAGCCAGGGAACTTGCATAAATGTTACATAAAAAATATAAGGGATTCCTATATGCCCCACTCCCAACCCCTCCCACACTTTTCCATATTAACAACATCCTTCATTAGTGTGGTACATTTGTTATAATTGATGAGCCAATATTGAAACATTGTTACTAACCATGGACTGCAGTTTACATTATAGTTTACACTCTGTCCCGCACAATTTTGTAGGTTATGATAAAATATACAAGAGCCTGTATCTGTCACTGCAATGTCATGCAGGACAAATCCAATTGTCCTGAAAATGATTACACCCATTCCTCAGAACCTCTGGTGGCCACTGCCTCTATACCAGTGATAAGAGTTCTTTCATTGCTAGAATAATAATAAGTCTTTAGTAGAATAATAGTAAGTCTACTTTAGTCCATTGTTCATTCTCCAATCTTGAGGATTAGGGGATGGTGATGCCCACTCTGCTGTTAATTGAGAGGAGGCATGGGGCAGATGGATGGAACTATCTTGCTTGCATTTCCAGACACTTTCTGTTCCTTGGGATGTTTGTTGTCCATCACCATCTCCTTGTTAGTTGTCCTGGGTGAGTCTAAAGAACTGGAGAGCAGGTTTTGCAACTGCTGAAATTCTGGGCTCAACTGGCACATGGACGATCAAAGATTTAAGTCTTTGGAACATATATTTATCAAATACGGAACTAATTATAGGTTCAAGGCTGCTACCCCCAGGCAGAATGCTCCTTCCCTCCCCCTCCCTCCTAGGGTCCCTTCTGGCCTGGGAGTGTTGAGATTCAGGTCGGACTCCCATCACCTTCTCCTCTTCCCTCCTCCTCCCCTTCACACACTGGGAGATCCTAACGCTGGGCTAAATGCTTCCCAGCTGGGGAAGACCCTGACCTCCCCAGGGCTGTGTGGGGGTGGTGGGGATGGGGGTGGGCAGTGCTGGGCAGGGGTCAGGGAAATCTATGTAGGGAGCACCCCCCCCCCAGCAAACCTTTCTAAGACCTTCCACAGACCCCAGTGGTCTGTCCCCCACAGTGTTGTTCCCCAGGCACCCCTAAAAGCAGCATGCAGATCCATGGGGACCACTCCAGAAAGGATTAGAGACCTAGACATACTGGGATTCAAATTCCAGCTCCCCAAAGACGAGCTTCATGACGCTGGACACGTTTGGTATTCTCCTTGTGCCTCAGTTCACACATCTGTAAAGCGGGACTATTATAAGAGTTTCTCCATCTCAGGGTTGTCCGGATATTAAATGAGATGGAATGTAAGAAAGTCTTAACACTAAGCCTGGCATGCAGCAAGCACCCAATAAAAATTCGCTCTAATTGTTACTTGCCATTTATTTATTTACGGAAGTGCTGTGATGGAGACACGATCAACACAGTAAGCTCTGGGAATCCAATAGTGGAAATAACAATTTGGCAGCGTGGAGGATATTTTTTTTTAAAGATTTATTTTTTATTTATTTCTGTCCCCTTCCCGCCCTCCCCCCTCCCCCTCCCCCTCCCCCTCTCCCAATTGTCTGCTCTCTGTGTCCATTCACTGTGTGTTCTTCTGGGTCTGCTTATATTCTTGTCAGTGGCACCAGGAATCTGTCTCTTTTTTGTTGTGTCATCTTGCTTTGTCAGCTCTCCATACCTGCGGTGCCATTCCTGGGCAGGTTGCACTTTTTTCATGCTGGGCGGCTCTCCTTACGGGGTGCACTCCTTGCACGTGGGCTCCCCTACACAGGGGACACCCCTGCGTGGCACAGCACTCCTTGTGTGCATCAGCACTGCGCGTGGGCCAGCTCATTACACAGGTCAGGAGGCCCTAGGTTTGAACCCTGGTGGACACTGTATCTGTTAAGCCAAATCTGCTTCCCTGGAGGGTATTTTTGAACAGGGCTTCACAGGTACATAGGAGTTTGCTGAGTGGAATGACAGTTTTGGGTCTAATACACAGCTTCTGACCATGCTTGCCTTAAGGGTCACTTGTGGTATTTCCTCCCACAAGGTGGGAAAGTGACGGGTGAGCTTAGAAACTTTTGCTTTGGGTGTAGACCCCAGGCAGGGGGCTGAAATTCTGAGAGGTGGAGAAACTGAGGCCCAGAGAGATTGGAAAATCTAGGGATTCTGAAACTCTCCATTTTGAGAATCAGATGAAAACCGTGGACCACCTCCCCAGGAAGCGCATCTCTGCCCTAAATTTCGCATACATTTTCAAGGAACTCCGGATTAAGAACTTCAGGCTAGTGAAGGAAGCAGCCAGGTGAGTTTCCAACGTCACCCTCCGAGTTCTCCTCGCCAGAGAAAGCGGAAGGCAGCAGCCGGGGGAGGACGGAGCCCGGATCCTGGCGTTCGTCCAGGCTGCCCCAAATCAGAACCCCAGCTCAGGGCATCCATCCCCGGCTCAGCTGCAAGCCCGTAAAACCCGGGTCCCCACAGCCTCTGCTCCTAGCCCCCGAGGCCGAACCCAATTCCCCCCCACCCCCACCCCCCGCAACACCCGTCTCATTCCGCCTGCGCCCCCATCTCTCCAGCTCTGAGGGCCTCGCACCCGAAGCCCCAGGACCTCCCCCAGCTCCAGCCCCTCCCCCAGCCCCAGCCCGGAGCCCCCCGCCCCCGCGCCCGGAGCTTCGAGGTGCAAACGCGCCCTCCCCCGACTGCTCCCGCCCCGACTCCCCCCCCACCCCCGCCGCCCCCCGAGTGGCCGCCCTCGGCTGGGAAGGCGCGGGGTCGGCCTCTCGGCTCCGCGTTCCCGCCCCGGGTCCCGGGTGCGGCGCCGGCCCTCCCCCGCGGAGCCCCGCGCGTCGGCTCGCAGGTAGGTGTGGGCGCGGGGCCCGCGGCGCGGCGGGAAGGAGGGAGCCGGGAGGGGGGAGAGCGCGGAGAGGGGAGGCAGTTCCTTTGTTTGCAGCGCGGCCGCCCCGGGCCCAGCCCCCTGCCCTCCCGGCGTTCCCCGGAGCGCGGAGACGGGCGCGGGCGTCCGGGCGCCGCGGGAGGGCTCGGCTCGGGCGCGGGCGTGTGGGGTGGGGGTCAGGCCCGGCCTCGCAGGTGAGGGCGGAGCCTGCCTGGTCCTGCGCGACCCCAGGGGCCTTACTCCCTCCACCCGCACGGCCGGAGAACGCGGCCCGCGGGCTCAGGGGGATGCGGGCGGCCGCGCCCCACCCCGCACCCCGGCTCCCCGGCGGGGCTGCCGGCGCCTGCCCGCTCATTCATTCGACCAACTCCGGGACACGGGCGGCGGAGGTCCAAGCAGGCGGGGCCGAGAGGGTGGCCGGGTCAGAGACCCCGAGGTGCCCGCGGCCCGGACCCTGCCTGGAGAAGGCGTCCCTCGGGGCGGGAGCCAGATAGTGTCCCCTGCCTACTCTCCAGCGTTGACAAGGGTCTTTCTCTTCTTGGGAGCTCCCGGATCAGGCTGTCAGCACTTGGAGGCCCAGAGAGGGGCAGCCACAGGCCCAAGGACACACAGCAAGCCCCAGGCCCATGCACCACCGAGATCCCATTCCTCCCTGGAGAGGAAAATGGACCTCGAAGGGGTCTGGCTTCTTTCCCCCCGAGTATAATGTCTCCAAAGCTTTGCCTGGGTCACGCCCTCCACCAGGGTTACCCCCTCCATCTCTTCCAGCCAGGAGTGGCCCTGTCTGGAAATCCTCCTAACCATGCATTCTGGCCCTGTAGAAACCCCTGGGGGAAGCTGCCTCTGACCCTCTTTTCAGCCTTCCCCTCTGTGGGGGCTTCAGCTCCTGCTGAGGGCCTGCTGGTCTTGATTTGCTAATCTGTGAAGTGGGCAGGAAGCTGTCCCCTCCTTGCGTTCTACATTGGGGAGCTCTGACCTCTCCCTGGCACCCCCACCCAGGGTGTCTAGCTGCCCCCATGGGCTCACCACCTACCTGCCGATCCTTCCTTCACCCATATCAGGAAAATACCTGCCCCCCTCCCTTTGTCCTGCCATCCCCACCAGAATTCTGGAAGTCTCTTCCTGGCCTCCCACCTACCCTGCATCCAATCAGTCTCCAGCTCCTGCTGGTTCCAGCTCCTCATTTTCCGTGGAATCCCTTCCCTCCTCTCTCATCTGGATGCCTGCCCTAGCTTCCTCACTGGCCTGTCTCTTCCCACTTCCCACCGCTCTTCCTTGCTCCAGGGGGTGCCCATGTATCTTGTTCCTCCCACTGCAGACCCTTCAAGGGCTTTCCATTGCCCTGGAGATAAGAGTATTCGCTCACTACTCACTCCTGCCAAGTTTCAGCCCTGCCTGTGCCTCTTTCAGCTCCACTCGACACATCACGCCTCTCTTACCTCTGTCCCCCCCCCCCCCCCCCCCCCCCGTGCTCTCCATCTTTGTAACTTCATACCTCCTCCAGGGAGCCTCCCCTGATTGTTCACCGGCTCTCAGGGGCGCCTCCCTGGGCTTCTCCAGTCCTGTGTGTATCCTGTGCCCAGGGCATTCCTGAGATCTGGGTTTGCCTGGGGCTGACAACCACTTCTTCTCTGCAGGGACCAGTCATGACTCTGGAGGGGCGGTGCTTGGTGAGGAAAGGGGCCTGGGATCCCCTGGCCAGGTTCCTGCTGGCCTGGGTGGTCCTTTCCTGTGTGGCAGGTGGCCAGGGCCGCCGGGACCGGGCGGCAGAGCTGGCAACTCCCAGACGTGTGCGGAGGCGTGGTTCCAACCCAGGCATCCTGCAGGGGTGCGTGGTGCCTGGGGTGCCAAGAGACCCTGGGGTGGGGGCTGGCCCGGCCAGGGCTGGCGTGGGGGGACACCCATGAGAGACCCAGCTAGAGCCTGTCCTCACCAGCCACGGCCTGTTCTCCCCGAAGGCCCAACGTGTGTGGCTCCCGCTTCCAGGCTTACTGCTGCCCCGGCTGGAAGACGCTGCCTGGTGGGAACCAGTGCGTCGTTCGTGAGTGCTGCTGCCCCGGGCGGGGGCGGAGGGACGGGGATGCTCGCACCTGCTGGCCAGTCCAGCCCTGCTCTCAAGTGGACTTGGCCAGGGAGCCTGGCCACACTCTGGGACTGGTCCTTGCTGCTGTCCTGGGGTTCCCTGTCTCTCTGGGCCTCTGGAGTCTGACTCTGCTCCCCGGGGGGCGTCCCCTGTGCTCCACGTCCAGGGCCTAGGTCCTCTGGCCCTGTCCTTGTGGCTCAGCAGAGTGCTCCCCAAAGAGCGCCTCTCCTGAGGGCTCCAGCAGAAACCCCAAGCTGCGAGGGGGCCAGTCACCTGCCTTGCCTGGCCTGAGCGCGGGGCGACATCCCATGTAAGACAGGGGTGCCACGTGCCAAGCAGGGCCTGGTGGACGCCCACAGCATCCCCCTCAGCTGCTCTGGGCCTGGAGCTGCCCGCCCAGCATGGATGCCAATGGAGCGGTGACAGTGACCGCCCCCCGCCCGCCCGTTTCAGCCATCTGCAGGCACTCCTGTGGCCAGGGCTTCTGCTCCCACCCCAGCCTGTGCACCTGTGCCGATGGAAAGCTGGCTCCCAGCTGCGGGGGGAGCCGAGGTGAGCCTCACGTGGTTACAGAAGGGCCACATGGACACTCTTCGTCCATGTCCACTGGGTCTGTGCCCTCTGACCCTGTGACCTTCCTGTCCTCAGGCTGCAGTGTGAGCTGCCTGAACGGAGGCAGCTGCAGAGGGCCGTCCTGCCTGTGCCAGAGAGGCTACACGGGCACCGTGTGTGGGCAGCGTGAGTCCCCGTGAGCCCCTGCCATGCAAAGCCCTCCCATCCCTGGGCTGGGGGGTCCTGCCTGCCCGCTGCCCACAGGTCGCTCTCTGGGGGCCAGGGATTGCTCAGTGCCACTATTTTATTCCGTCCAGGCTAGATGGTGGGGATCCCTAGGCAGAGTCGGGCTAGTTGGGGACCCCAGCTTCCCCTGCTGCCCGGGGACCTCAGGCCACCTCCCTTGTGCCTCCACAGCCATCTGTGACCCCGGCTGTCGCAATGGCGGCCGTTGCATCGGGCCCAACCTCTGCGCCTGCGTGTATGGCTTCATGGGGCCTCAGTGCGAGAGAGGTACCCATACGGGGCGGTGGGGGGCTGGGGGAAGGGGAGGCGGATTTCCTGGAAATCACGGCCAGGCCCTGGAGGACCCAGCTGGCCTCCTTCCTGCCCCCCCCCACCCCCTGCTGCGGGGGCTGACAGGACATTTCTTTGATTTGCTTACTCTTTCAGGAACATATGGTATTCACTGGCTCTGAGGGAGGCCCCGTGTCAGTGCTCAAGAGAGAGGAAAGAGCAGGGCTCAGGCCTTGTCAGTGGACGTCTGGTTTGGGGGCTGGGTTGGAAAATATCAATGTAGGGGCTTCAGTGTGACAACAGATGTCCTGGGGGCGGAGGGGGGCTCCTGTGAAGGCTCAAGGAACTCCCTGCTCCCGAAAAGGGTCAGGGAGAGCTTCCTGAAGGAAGGGACATCTCAGCTGAATCTCACAGGAGAAGCAGGTGACCAGATGGACAGCTGTCTTTATTGCACCCCTTTAATTACTGTCCCCAGGCTGAAATGGGGGGTCAAATATTGGGGGCCTGTGGTGACGCCTGGACTGGAGGGTTCTAGGGACATATGCACCCCCGGAATGCCCCCTGGGTGGTCAAGGAAGGTGAAGACTGACCCGGTGGTGGGTGGAGCTGGGGGGTGGCAGCCAAGGGGCACCTCATGGCTGAAGCCAGTTGGAGAAGGTGGAGGATGAATCGGAAGATGGAGGAGCCACTAGTTACCTGGGATTGAGGGTGGGCGTTTGGAAACTGACATTGACAAATAAACAGCACTGGAATTTGGGCTGTTGGGTGGAGCAAGTTCGGGGGCGGCGGAGGGGGAGGTGAGCATCCCTGGGGAAGAACCAGGCAGGTGGCCTGGGGTGGCGGTGGACAGGGCAGGACCCAGGAGAGAGGCAGGGCTGGTGGTGTAGGTGTGAGCAGGGTTCCAGAGTTTGGGGTGAATCCGGCGAGATTCTTGGATGGGTTTTAGATCAGGAAGTTCCTGGGACGAAGATGGCACTACCAGGGGTCTCCGAGGTGACTCTTTCCTACCAGCGCGGGAGGTGCCTGCTTCTCCACCCGGGAGGGGTTTCCCTTGGTTAAGTGCCAGCCTCTATTGGAAACATCTGGAGAACGGAGACGAGAAGGCGTATCTGGGCCGTGCCCTGTGGTGAAGGGACCGGTGGGGCCACCTCTGGCCAGGCCTGGAGGTCGGGGATGTGGTATTCTGAGCCCAGAACACGGGCCTCCTGCAGTCTGGGAGATCTGGCAGGGCTGGGCATTCATGGGTCCCTTTCCGGGCCTGAAGGGAGTGTAGGCCTGGGGGTGGCGTGAGGGGTGGGGGATTGAGTCCAGACATGCCCTGGGTTTTGCAGTCTTGGCCATCCTGGCCCCACGTTGGAGGTGGTTCAGGGAATGCTTTGGAGAAAGAGCTTTGAAGGGTGAATAGGAGTTTGTCAGGCAGAAATGGGCAGGAAAGGCATTCTACCTGAGTAAAGGCTTGTCACCAAAAAAAAGTGGGGTGCAGGGGGCTCTGGGGCTGAGACGGCCCAGGCCTGCTGCCCATACCCACTTTGCCTTGTAGACTACCGGATGGGGGCCTGCTTCGGCCAGGTGGGCCCCGAGGGGTGCCAGCGCCAGCTGACAGGCCTTGCCTGCACCAAGGCTCTCTGCTGTGCCACCGTCGGCCGGGCCTGGGGCCTCCCGTGTGAACTCTGTCCTGCCCAGCCGCACCCCTGCCGCCGGGGCTTCATCCCCAACATCCACACCGGGGCTTGCCAAGGTGGGTGGGGTCCTATCCGAGAGTGGGGATGGAGGCCGTGGGGAGCCAGGGTTGAGGGGAAGAGCACTGGGCACCCTTGGTTCCTTCCTTTGACGGGCCTCTCATCCTCTTGCCGGGCTTCACCCTCGCAGATGTGGATGAGTGCCGGGCTATGCCAGGCCTGTGCCAGGGGGGTAGCTGCGTCAACACTGTGGGCTCCTTTGAGTGCCACTGCCTCGCTGGACACCAGCTCAGCCAGAGCAGGGCCATGTGGGAAGGTGGGGGAGGGGGCAACCTGGAGCCTCCTCCTCTGTGTCCTGGGGGTCGGGCTCCCCCTCAGGGAGGAGAAAGTGGCAGGGCTGGGGGTGGGGGGGATTCAGATCAGGGGTTATGTCTCCACAGATGTGGATGAATGTCTCCATGTGCCCGGCCTCTGCTCGGGGGGCGATTGCACCAACACGGTTGGGAGCTATGTGTGCACCTGTCCCCCTGGTTTTGCCAGCAGCCTGGATGGCACCCGTTGCCTGGGTAAGCTGGGGGACAGAGAGATAGAAAGCAGAGATAGGAAAGAGACCCCTTGTTCATCTACCTCTGTCCTCGACCCCTGTAGCCCTCCAATTTCTATGTCCTTCTCTCTTCCTGGACCCCAGCTTCTGTCCCCTCTGCCATTCTGGCGCCCTACCCCTTGGCCTCACTTCTCTTGTGCCTGTAAACCCCTATGTCCCTATCCCCCTTGGACTTGATGCCTTTCTGGCCCCTTGCTCTATGCCCCTCTGACCCTCCAGCTTTCATCTCTATGCCCTATGACCCTCTAGCTTTCATCTCTATGCCCTATGACCCTCTAGCTTTCATCTCTATGCCCTATGACCCTCTAGCTTTCATCTCTATGCCCTATGACCCTCTAGCTTTCATCTCTATGCCCTATGACCCTCTAGCTTTCAACTCTATGCTTCTTTGACCCTCTTGCCTCCATCTCTCTACTCCTCTGCCCACCCTTAAAGATTTTTTAAGAGTACCTCATCCCCCTCAATTTTTGAGATGGGGAAACTGAGCCTCAGAGAGAGGAGGTTTGCTTGAGCCAACTCAACAAGTCTAGGGCAGATGGATGCTCATTCCCAGCTCCCTGGGCCCACCAGCCAGGGTGGGGTGGCTGGGGTGGCCGGGCTGGGGCCTCCCCTAGGTGCCCACCCCCCTCTCTGCATGGCTGGGGGTCCCTCAGGCTCTCCCTCCCTGTCTTGCTCTGGGAAGAAAGACCGGTGGGGGTGGGGTGGGATGAGAGTTGATTGGGTGTGGGGGAAGGGGCTTGGCAGCTCCCCACAGCCACCCCAGCCCCTCAGGCTGGGCCTCTACCAGGCACGGCTGGGAATGTTGTGTCTGGAGTGCTGCCAACTCCAGAGATTCTAGACCACCCCCCTCGGAGGCGCAGCGTGGCCAGCGTGAGAGTTTCCTCTGGGCATGTCCCCTGAACTGTGGGGAACTTCCCCCACCCCGAAACAGCAGAGAGCCCAGATTTGGACGAAAGTCAGGTTGCTTCCGAACTTGGGAATTTCAAAGGTCCCAGGTTCGGATTGCTAGCCAGGCTGCTCACCCGCTCCGTGATCTTGGGCCAGCGGCTTAAACTCTCTGTCCCTCCATTTCTGCATCAGTAAAATGGGGATATCGATGGGAGTGGCACAGGGTTGCTGCAGTGGCAGCAACCAACACTAAGGCAAGGAGGATGAAGCGCAGCTACGGCAGCACTTGGTGTGACAATGGAGTCTTTGTACTTAGGGTTTCTAATAGTCTGTCTGTCTCCTCTTGAGGGGCAGCTGCTTGGTCAGATCCCCTGAGGCTGGGGGGATCTGATGTCCCCTCCCCTGTTAGCAGCTCTGTGACCTTGAACTAGCCTTCGGATCTCTGGCCTCTGGCCCCTGTCTGGGCCCCCTTAAGAGCCTGTGACTTGTGCTGGGGGTGCTGAGCTCTGACTCCCACATCTGCCCCTGGGTGGGGTGGGGTGTCCCCGGTGCACAGGGTGGGACTGCAGTGGTGGAAACCTTTGCCGGTTTTCCCAGCCTGGGGCAGCGCAGGGGCGGCTGTCAGCAGCCCTCCCAGCCAGTGGGAGGAATTTCTCCACTGTGGGCCATCAGCCAAGGTTTGCGGGTTTTTAAATCTACAGATATATTTTTGGAGTCAGGGCCCAAGAAATTTGCTTACTACCTCAAGCTGTCAGATCCGAGGGCACGGCAGGAAGCGGGAGAGTGTCCATGGCTCTCACACCTGGGCGGCCTCTGCCTCGGTCTCCTCAGGGGCTACGGTCCTCAGTCTAACTCTCTGCTTCACAGGGCCCCATTCTCACATTGGCAGCCCCTGGCAGCCCTACTTCTGCCCAGGCAGCACCCCCACCAATGGGTTTTCCTAACAGTAGTTGAATACCTGCAGTGACAGGGAGCTTGCTACCAACGCACTTGCTTGGAATGATTCCAGATCTGCCTCCCTGTAATGATGGGGCACCTTGGTGCTGAGAGCTGGTGTTTAGCCAGCTTTGGCCTCTGGCCAAGCCCCCAAGCATGCCCAGTCGAGGTGGGTGTTCCAAGCATCCTCCTTCCACGAATGAGGAAACCAAGGCACAGAGAGGCAAAGAGACTTGCCTGACAGGCAGTGCTGGCGAAGCTGGGACTTGAACCCAAGTCTCAGATCTGCTGTTCCCCAGCTCGCACTGATCCACCCCCCTGCTCACTGGGCCTGCCATCTGCTCGCCTGCAGACCACCGGGCCGGCACCTGCTTCTTGGTGGTGATCGGGGGCCGCTGTGCTCAAGACCTCGCTGGCCGCTACACCCGCAGGCAGTGCTGCTGCGACATGGGCCGGTGCTGGGCGGGGAGCCCCACGCCCGAGCTGTGTCCCCTGCAGGCCTCTGGTGAGTGCCCTGGGGGCTGCCCCCTCACCCACCTCTGCCCCCAGAACTTGCCTGTGGGGGTCCCGGGGCAGGACAGAGGGCCTGACCTCACACCTCCTTCCTCACAGATGAGTTCCAGCGTCTGTGCAGCAAGGGGCTCCCGCCGCTGCCCTCCTACCCCTTCCCCGTCCTCCCAGGCTTCGGGTCTAACGGCGTGGGCCCTGCTCTCGGTGGGCAGGCACGGCCCAGCACCCACAGCCAGGGGGGCCCCGGTGACTCCAACGTCGGTGAGGCCTGGGCCTTGGGACGGGGGCCTGGGTCTCCGGGAAGGGCCCTGGACTGGGGAGGGGTCCAGACCCCAGAGTTAGGGTTTGAGGCTTTGGAGGGGGGTCCTGGCCTGGACAGTGGGGATAAAAGCACTGGCAGTGGTCTGGGGGTCACGGTTTGGGTTTTGGTAGGGGATGTGGGCACAGGGTAGGAGGTCTGGGCTCAAAGTCAGGGTGAGGGTCTTTCACCGGGAGGGGTGAACCCAAGGTGAGGACTGAATCTAGGGTAGGACTCTGGCATCAGTGGGAGAGTCTGGACTTTTCTGGGGGGGCACTGTCCGAGCTGAGGCAGGACCCCAGAGGCAGATGCAGCCTGGGAAGGTGGGCAGCCAGGGCTCAAGCCCCTGCCCCCCCCCCCGCCCTGCCTCCAGGCACAGCCACGCTAAACCAGACCCTCGACATCTGTCGGCACTTCAGCAACCTGTGTCTCCACGGGCGCTGCCAGCCCACGCCCTCCAGCTACCACTGCGTGTGCGACGGGGGCTTCACGCACGATGCGCGGGGGGAGTGCGTTGGTGAGCACCGGCCCGGGTGGCGGGACGTGGGGGCAGCGTCCTGCCAGGCTGGGACTCAGCAGCTCCTGCCCGCAGACCTGGACGAGTGCCCCAGCGGCCCCTGCCGCCACGGAGACTGCATCAACACCCCCGGCTCCTACCACTGCCGCTGCCACGAGGGCTTTCAGGCCACGGCGGCGCAGCCGGTGTGCGTGGGTAAGGCCCGCCGCGGGGCCCCGGTGGGGGTGGGTGCGCCGTCCAGAGGGCTCTGTGTCTGCGGCCCGAATGCGGGAGCCTGGGGCGGCGCCTCCTGACTGCCCGTGACCGATGCTGCTCCCCCAGACGTGGATGAGTGCGCTGTCGGCGGTGGTCTCTGCCGCCATGGCCGCTGCGTCAACGCCGAGGGCAGCTTCCAGTGCGTCTGCAACGCGGGCTTCGAGCTCACTCCCGACGGCAGGAACTGTGTGGGTGAGTTGGCGCTGGGCAGGTGGTGGGTTTCCAGGCCCCACCCACTGGCTTTTTTCTTTCTTTCTCTTTCGCCTTTTAATTTTTGAGATTATTTCAAAGAACTCTTGTAAAAAGAATACAAAACCCATACAGAGAACTTCAACACATTCCTGTGACACCCAGATCCACCAGCTTTAATACTTTACTACATTTACCCTCCCCTCCCCTCCTTCTTTCTCTGTGTTTCTCTTTTCCTACATATCTATGTCTTTATCAACCACTGTATTTATCTATCCCTTCTGTCCCTCATCCACCTGTCTGTCCATCTATCTTTCTCTGTCTGCCTACCTATCTCCCTACCTGTCCATCCATCCATCCATCCATCTGTTATCTACCTGTCTATTCATCTGTCCATCCACACATCCATCCGTCTATTTGTCCATCCATTTATCTAATTTATCATCTATGTGTCTATTTATCTGTCTCATCTATTGATCTGTCTATCCTATCAGTCCATCATCCATCCATCTGTCCATATGTCCACCTGTCCATCTCTCCAACCTATCTCCCTATCTTTCTATTCCTTTGATCCATCATCTATCCATCTGTCTGTCCATCCATCTATCCATCATGTATCTATCTTTCTATCTATCCTCTATCTCTAATGGTCTGTTATCTACCTGTCTATCCATCTATTCATCCATCCATCCATCTGTTTATTTTCTCAGCATTTGACAGTAGATTATATGAGCCTACTCATATAAAAGCCAGGCTTTTATGGCCACCTCAAACTCTTGCTCCATCACCAGCCTTCCTTGCTCCTTGTGCCATGGCCTCCACTCCCCTGTCCGAGCCCCACAGCTATGGCAGGTTTTCTCACACACCCCTGACCACTCCCCCACTCCTTCACTCCTAATTCACAAACACATCTCATGAATCCCAGGAAGGGGCCTTGGCCCTGGGTCGGGAGCCAGTTCCTCTCCTGTCCAAGGACCGAGCTAGGCCCAGGAGCCCCTGGCAGAGGCTGTCTGTGGGGTGGGGTGTGATCAGGACCTCGGACAGCTCCCCATGGGGCCAGGGTGGGTCATCCAAACTCTGTACAGCCTGCCTGTGGCAGCCGCCAGGGACCCTTTTATTCTCTTCTGTTACCCTCTCTTCCCTCGTCAGGAAAGACTTCCTCCTTTCTGCTTTAATTATCCTTCGTTCACTTATTCCACTTTTACTAACTATTGCTACATGCCAGGACCAAAGATGCAGCTATAGCAAACCAGCTCTGGTCCTGCTCTGTGGAGCTTCAGAACAGGCTTGTGAAGCAAACAGAACCCCAGTCAACACCTCGTTGTCTGGTTTTTGTCGGGTGCACATCTCAGGGAGGGGTCCTGCGGGGGTGGAGCCCTTGACCCCCAGAGAAGTGAGGCAGGAGGGCTGGTTGACAGGACAGAGCTGGCCCACTGCGGCCTGCACCTGCCTCGTCTGCCCAGACCAGCCCCTCCCGGTGCCCCCAGACCACGACGAGTGTGCCTCCACCACCATGTGCCTCAACGGCGTGTGTCTCAATGAGGACGGAAGCTTCCGGTGCCTCTGCAAACCTGGCTTCCTGCTGGAGCCTGGTGGCCATCACTGCCTGGGTGAGACCTGGGGCGAGAGAGAAAGGGGGGAGAGGAGGCGAGAAGGGTGGGCTGGGAGGATGGGGAGGTGGGAGGAGGCTGGTGGGGGCCGAGGAGGGGGCACCCAGGACCCCTCTCAGTGCCCCCACCGCCCGCAGACATCGACGAGTGCCAGACACCTGGCATCTGTGTGAATGGCCGCTGCACCAACACTGAGGGGTCCTTCCGCTGCCACTGCCCAGAGGGGCTGGCATTGGGTGCGGATGGTCGTGCGTGCGTAGACACCCCCATGCGCAGCACGTGCTACGGGGCCGTGGAGAAGGCCTCCTGCACCCGCCCCTTCCCCGGCTCCGTCACCAAATCTGAGTGCTGCTGTGCCAGCCCCGACCATGGCTTTGGGGAGCCCTGTCAGCTGTGTCCTGCCAAGAGCTCCGGTGAGCGTCCGGCCACCCACGCCTGCCCATCTCCTTGGCTCGGTGCCTTTTTAGTCCTTTCTCCCAGTTCACAACCCTTGGGCCAAAGAGGGGCCGGGGTCTTGGCTCCCAAGGGTCAGCGACTCCTCTCGGGTGTCACCCCAAAAAGAGCCTGAAGGGGACACCTTAGACCCTGGCTCTTGCCCGATGCCAGGGGCCTGAGCTTTTGGGACAGGCTCCCTCAATGCCCCCTCCTGCTTCTTCTCCCACCACCCACAGCCGAGTTCCAGGGCCTCTGCAGCAGCGGACTTGGCATCACCGCAGATGGCCGAGGTGAGCGGGGGCCCAGACTCTCCAGGATGGGGTCAGCGGCAATGGAGAGACAGGGTCTACTTCCTCCCACATCCCTTCTCCCAATCCATGCCCCTCCATCCCCTTCCCTCCTGAGCTCGGGTTGGACTCGCTCTTCCGCCGCCAAAGTGACCCTCCTGCTTTGCCCCGGGAACGGAGAGGACCCTGCCCCAGGGTCCCTGGTCGACCTGCGGCCACCAGGGCTCAGCTCGAAGTGCCTTACCTGTAAAGCTGGAACTTGAAAGGAAGTTCCACGTTGGTGCCTCACTTCTGCTGACCGCAGACACACTCATGCACACATCCCATCCCTTCCGGAAGCTGTCTTTCCGCCCGAGCAGAAATCAAAGGACTTGGAAAACGGTCCCATTTTCCACCAACTGCCCGGTCACCAGGGCCGTCTCCGATACCCGCCCCCGGCAGACTTGAGGCAGGCTGCCCAGCCCCGCCATTTACTAATTGGATTACCTTGGGCAAGTTATTTCTTCCCTTGGTGGCTCAGTTTCCTTGTCTGTAAAGTGGGGCTAATAACAAGACCCGTTTCGGGGGATGTTGTGAAGATCGAACGAGTTACTACACTAATGTGTTGAGAACACCGCTTAGCCCAACAGGATCGGCACCCTGTAAGCCGTGGCAGCTCTAATTGCTTTTTACAGCCGTTGCCGAGTTGCTGCAGGACAAGTGCCCGCCCTGTGGGTGCTCAGGTTGGCCCTCTGGCAGACGTGGGGCAGTGTCTGGAGACACTTCCGAGGGTCACAATTGGGGCTGTGCTACTGGCATTGTGTGGGTAGAGGCCAGGGGTGCTGTTTAATGTCCTACAAAGCACAGGGCAGCCTCCTATGAAAAAGAATAAGCCAGCCTCAAATGCCAACAGCGTGGAAGTGGGGGAGTCCCGGTTAGAGGGCGGTGAGGCGGGACCCGGGCTGGCCTCCAACCCTCCTCGGTAGGGGGCTACGGACGCTGACACCCCCCTCCCGCCACAGACATCAACGAGTGCGCCCTGGACCCAGCCATCTGTGCCAACGGCGTGTGCGAGAACCTGCGGGGCAGCTACCGCTGCGTCTGCGATCGGGGCTACGAGGCTGCCTCGGCGGGCAGGGGCTGCATGGGTGAGCGTGCCCGGAGGACGGTGGGCAGGCGGTAGGGCCGCCCCCGAGCACATCCCTCACCTGCTGTCCCCCCACACGCAGACGTGGATGAGTGCGCCCTCAACAGTCTGCTGTGCGACAACGGATGGTGCCGGAACAGCCCCGGCAGCTACAGCTGCTCCTGCCCCCGGGGCTTCAGCTTCCGGCAGGACACGGAGACCTGTGAAGGTGCAGGGCCCCGGGCACGCTGCATGTGCATGCACACACCCCAGAGATGCTGTACACATGTGTACCTGCATCCACACCCACATTCACATGCATTTACACATACACACTCCAAGGTACTTACATATATTCAGACACTTACATGTGTACCTGCATCCACACACTTACCCTCACAGTTAAACACATGCACACAGATGCTTGCACACATGCATACCTATACCCATACTCTCGTATGTTCATGCTCACACACAGTTACACATGTGTGTATACCTGTGTCCACACCCTCATGCATTCACTCACACACAGAGACACACAGTCAAATACACAGTTGTACATAAACATACCATATGCCCACACTCACATGCCCACACATTCACACGCTGTCACACACTTGTGATCACCTAGTTACATACACTTATTTGTGTAGCCATACCTGCTCATGTACACACACCTGTGTGCACAGGCCCACTCAAATATACTCACACTCACACTCCCCCGCAGTTACACACACACATACTTCCACTTGCCGGTACCCAGAGGCCCACTTACTCATCATCTAACAAACTCCTGCTCACATGCACCCTCACTGTTACCCACTCTGGCATGCACGCTCACACACCCACAGCCACACACTGTGCACTTCCCCTCACACCTGCACATCCAGGAACGCTTGCCCATTCCCACTCACACATCCACATCCACACCCACAGCCGCGTGCACATCCTCTGTGGCGATGTCCCCCCCATCGTGCAGCTGCCCTCTTGCACAGACACGCACTCAAACTACAGCAGCCACCCACACACCTTCCTTCGAGACCCCACCTCCCATCCTAGCCCCTCCCGTCCTCCTTCCTTCCTCCCCTTTGCAGCCAGAGTTCTCCAAAGTGCTGACTCACCCCTGCTCCCCCACCTCCACAGCCTCAGCCCCCATCCCCTCCCCCGTGACTACCCCCCCTCGCTCCCATCACCAGCGCCCTCCAGGCATCCCTGCTTGGACCCTCACCTGCTGACCCTCTGCAGCAGCTCAGGCCCAGCACCTGCCCACGGCTTGCCCCCTCCCGGTCCCTCCAGGTTTTCCTCCATGTCTCAGTTTCATCTTCTCTTGTAGGCACCCCCCCCCCCCGTGCGTGCTCTTTCCCCTCCGCGCTTTTTGCCCAGGGTGCTCATGTGGCCTGGCACACTGGCACACGTGCGTGGGCACACACGGCCCAGCACGAACGCAGGTGGGCTCCGGCGAGCCCACCGGCACCTGCACGCGCATGTGCCGTCCTCAGGGGCCCCGCGTGAGTCTGTTCCTGCACACCCACCTACCTGCAGGCCCTCGGGGGCTCCCTGCGCCACTGGGCTCCATGGCCCCTGGGGAGGGGCAGGAGCCCCCAGCCAGGTGGGGCTCCCCCTCCCGCCGCTGACGGCCGGGATGGCGGGGGTCTCCTCCCAGACGTCGACGAGTGCCTCTCCAGCCCGTGCGTGAGCGGCGTGTGCCGGAACCTGCCTGGCGCCTTCGCCTGTGAATGTGCCCCCGGCAGCCAGCTGGGGCCGTCCGGCACCGTGTGCCTAGGTGAGAGTCCCCGAATATCCCAGGGACCCCTCGCCGGGGGAAGGCCGGGCCTCTGTGGGTCGGTGCGGGCCAGGCTGGGCCCAGGAGCGAGTCCGGTGGCCCGTGTCCCCTCAGACAGCGCGAGGGGCACCTGCTGGCTGAAGGTCCAAGACGGCCGCTGCGAGGCGAACCTCCAGGGTGCCGTCCTGCGTTCCGAGTGCTGTGCCACCCTCGGGGCCGCCTGGGGGAGCCCCTGTGAGCCCTGCAAGATGGGTAAGCGCCCAGGGAGCTCCCCGGCTGTGAGGGAGACGGGGAGGGCACAGAGACCGCTGTCCAGGGAGCGGGTGCCGGGGCGGAGCAGGTGCCCTGGGTCTGGCCCGGAGGTGACTTACCCCTCACTCTCTCCCGACCGCAGATCCCGCCTGCGCCCGCGGCTTTGCCCGCATGAAGGGTCTCGCCTGTGAAGGTAATTCCCTGCCCCATTCCGGCTGTCCCCAGAAGCTCTGGAAATCGACACCCAGGCACTTTGGTCCGCGCCTCGATTCCCCAGTCCCCTTGCTGCCTCCCCAACCCCCCGGGGTCTCCAGCAGCCTGGGAAGCCCGGCCGGCCCCTCCTGCTCCTGGGAGCCTCCAGCCCGCCCCCTCTCCTCTTTGCCCAGATGTGGACGAGTGCGACGCCTTCCCTGGGCTCTGCCCCAACGGGCGCTGCCTCAACAGCGCCGGCTCCTTCCTCTGTGAGTGTCCCGAGGGCTTGACGCTGGATGCCACGGGCCTCCTGTGTGTGGGTGAGTGGAGCCAGGTCCCCGTGTGGGCCACGCACCCTTCCTTCTTGCCTCAACTGCCCGCTGAGGAGGCCCCTCCAAAGGGTCTGGGGTCACCCACGACCCTTCACCCCCTGCCTACGTACCTTGAAAGACATTGGCTCTGCGGTGTCTGCCCTGCTGGGGCCTCCTTTGTTGAATTCAACTATCCTCATGGGCTTGTTGCACATGGTAAAACCTTCTTTCACGACTTCTGCAACTGCTGCTTGTCCTTGCTAGTTATCAAATTGGGTTTAACCCAGGGTGGAGCTGAGGACAACAGCTCCTCGAGAGATGTGGCTCAAATGGTTGAGCACCTGCTTCCCATACGGGAGGTCCCGGGAACCCAAAGCAAAAACAGATAACAAACAAACGAAAAAACCTACCCAGGGGAGCTGATGTGGTTCAGTGGTTAAGCACCGGCTTCCCATCTACAAGGTCCTGGGTTCAATCTCCAGCCCTGGTACTTCAAAAAAAAAAAAATAAAGCCGTTGAGTATGGGTGCTAAGATGCACCCAGGAGCCTTTGGCCTGGCTGCAAATCTCACTCCATTGCTAGGAGTCAGAGGCTCATCCTGAATGGCTCAGTGTCAAGTTCAAAGGCTCTGAAATACTGTTCCCCAAGATAAGGGTTTCTCGGCCTTGGCACAACCACTGTCTTAAGCTAAATAATTCTTTGTCGTAGGGGAGGGCTGCCCTGTGCATTGTAGGATATTGAGCAGCATCTCTGGCCTCCACCCACGAGATGCCAGTAGACCCCCTTCTGTCATTCATAACTGTCACCCATTGCAGTGGTCTTGGGGTGGGTCAGCAAAATCACTGCTGTAGGCTAGGAACTGCTTTCCTAGCTGTTGGCGCTTTCTCCCCTCTCTGGGTGGAATCTTTTATCTTCCTGTTCCTTGTGCTTGTTCAGGTCATCACTAGTTTTTTTGTTTTTTTTATTTTTTACAGTCACATATTTTTTTTAACATTTATTTTATTTCTCCCCCTGCCCCTAGTTGTTCTCACTCATTGTCTGTCTGTTGTGTGCTTTCTGCATCTGTTCCTCTTCTTTTTTAGGAGGCACTGGGAACTGAACCCAGAACCTCCCATGTGGGAGGGAGGTGCCCAATCACTTAAGTCACCCCTGTTCCCTGCTGTTGTGTCTCTCATTATGTTTCCTTGTTGTGTTTCCTTGTTGCGTCATCTCACTGCATCATCCTGTCTCATCAACTTGCTGTCTTGCTCGTCGTCTTTAGGAGTCACCAGGAACCGAACCTGGGACTTCCCATGTGGTAGCGGGTGCCCAACTGCTTGAGCCACGTCCGCTTCCCCAGTCACCAGTTTATTCTGGCCTTTTCTGCTCTGGGTGTGCTTCTGCCCTCTCAGCCACCCATTTCTAGTTTCCTTTTTAGGGCCTTGGGACTGTCTGTCCTAAAGCAGGGGGCTCTGATTTGCCCCCTCAACTTGGATTTCTTTGCATGTCGAGTTTTAGGTGTCCAATGAGTCTTTCCACTGACCCCAGAATGTGCCCAAGGAAAGGAAGTAACTCAGTAAAGAAAAAAGAGCCGTTTGATCACAGGAGCCCCTGCACTTCACTGGGGGCCCAGGAGAATTGAGGACTCTTTTGTCTTAGTTTCCTGAAACTGCCATAACCAGGGACCCCTCAAACTGGGCAGCTTCACGCAGGAGAAATTTATTCTCTCACAGTTCAGGTCAGAAGTCCAGAATCATGGTGTCGAGAGGGCCGGTTGCTTTTGGGGGAGACCCCATTCCGTGACCCTCGCTGACTCTTCCAGTGGCCACTGGCTGATCCAGACATTCATTTCTTGGCTTAGAGACGCATTGCTCCATTCTCTGCACCTGGTCACGTGGCCTTTTCCCCTGTGTCTCTATGGTCTGCACATCCCACCTCTTTTAAGGACACCTGTCATTGTAGAGCCTCCTTTTAAGTAAGTGCACCCACCAACGCCCTATTTCCAAAGAAGGTCACTTCCTGAGGTTCCCCAGTGGACGTGACTTTTGGAGGGACACCGTGGAATCCAGAACACTGATCCACATGGGGTATGAGAGGATATAAGGAGGACCCCTGTCTGGGCACTTCTCTTGATTCTAGAGATTCCATAGCCAGGTCTTATCCTCAGATTTACCTGGTTAGACATATGATACTTTTGCAAAGAAAGGTAAGTGGGCCAAGAGCAGAGGGGAAAGCGCTTCAGCTTTGTGGGCCACCAAGTCTCTGTTGTAATTACTCAACTCTGCTCTGAGGTGTAAAAGCCACCAGAGGCAATAGGGGAACAAATGGATGTGCTGTGTTCCAATAAAACTTTATTTACAAAACCAGGTGTCTGGCCCACGGGCTGTAATGGGCCCTACTCCTATGCTAGATCCTCATCAGTGGTGTTGAGGAAGAATTGGCTGCTTGCAGGTTGTTCTAAGGGAGTTTCATGGGTTAAGCTCACGGTGAACTCTGGAGCCAGATGCCCTGGTTTGAACCCTGGCCAACCCTCTTGGTAACCTGTGTGACCACAGGCAAGTTACTTAACTCCTCTGTGCCTCAGTTTTCTTGCCTGTCAAATGGGCACAGTAATAGTGTTTTGCTCTGGGTGCTATTGTGAGGGTTAAACGAGTCGATGAACTGATGAGTTGATAACAATGCTTGGCCCGCAATAAGCGCCACAGCAGTGGGAGTTCTCGTTAAAATGTTCGTGTTAGATGACATCCCCTCTCCGGTGCCAGCTTCACTCCCGCTGTTTCGGGGAGGAAGTTCCAGATTGACGCTGCTGAGCCCTCCACGCCTGGCTCACCCCGTACCGCGCCACCATCCCCTCTCCAGATGTGCGCCTGGAGCCATGTTTCCCGCGCTGGGACGAGGATGAGTGCAGGGACCCCCTGCCCAGGAAGTACCGCATGGACGTCTGCTGCTGCTCCGTGGGGGCCGCTTGGGGAGCCGAGTGCGAGGCGTGCCCGGAGCCCGGCTCCCCGCGGTTTGCCAGCCTGTGCCCCAGGGGGCTGGGCTTCGCCAGCCAGGACTTCCTGCCGGGCCAGCCCTTCTATAAAGGTGTGGGTGGGCAGGGGGGTCTGGAGTCTGGGAGGGCACAGCGCGTGGACGACGGGGGTGGGAAGCGTGGGAACTGGCCGACCGTGTGCAGGCAGGAAGGGGGGTGAGACCCCGCCCAGCTGGGGACCTGGGGAGGGGCTCCCTGTTGCCTCGGGGCGGTTTGTCTGAAGATGGTCTGTCTCTCACCCCCCAGATGTGAACGAGTGCAAAGCCTTCCCCAGCCTCTGCGCCCACGGCACCTGCCACAACACGGCGGGCAGCTTCCACTGCTCCTGCGCCAGGGGCTTTGCCCTGGACGCCTGGGGGAAGAACTGCACAGGTCAGGGTGGCCTCTGCTTCTCCAGGAGCCCGGGGGAAGGGGATCAGGTCAGATGGGGACCCCTCGGGGAGGCCACTGCCCTCGCTGGGCCCAGGGACGCTGCGTGTACGAGGAGGGGTTGGCAGCAGCGACCTCTGGGAGGCTTTTTTTTTTTTTAATATAAATTATCTTTTTTCGTTTCCAGTACTTTTTTTAAGTTTAAAAAATTTTTTACTGTTACCTTTTTTTAAAAAAGATGCATGGATCACAAAATGTTATGTTAAAAAATGTAAGCGGTTCCCATAGACCCCAGTCCCCACACCCCCACTTCTCCCACATCAGCAGCTTCTTTCATTACTGTGGCACATTCATTGCATTTGATGAGTATATTTTGCAGCACTGCTGCACTGCATGGATTATAGTTTACTACGTTGTAGTTGACACTCTCTCCCAGTCCATTCAGGGGATTATCCAGGGGCCTTTGAACTCCAGGGGACAGAGGCTGCAAGGAAATTCCATGCCGTCGTCCAGATGTGCCGTGAAGGCCCCTCTGCTTTCCTGGTTTGGCAGCTTGGGGCTCCCGCACCCCCAGACACGGACCCCGAGACACGCCCCTCTCCCCTCAGACATTGATGAGTGCCGCATCTCCCCGGACCTCTGCGGCCAGGGCACCTGTGTCAACACTCCCGGCGGCTTCGAGTGCGAGTGTGTCCGCGGCTATGCAGCCAGCTTCTCGCTGATGAAGACTTGCGTGGGTAGGGGCCAGCGCGGAGCGGGTGGCGGGGCGCCCTGGCCTGGGTGGGCCTCCTGGCAGGCGGGGAGTGGGTATTGCTGGGGAGGGTGAAGCAGGGCAGGTGCCTGGTCTGGGGCTGGCGGGGACCTTGCTGTGATGACATGGGAGGAGCTGCAATCTGGGGTGGGGGACGCGGCGCCTTGGAGGGCCTCGGGGAGTTGTCCCAGGGCTGGGCACCCAGGCCTGATGCTCAGGGGACGGAGATTTGGGGGTGGCCAGGGCAGCATGAATAAGCAAGGTCTCCCCAGAGGGTATAGTGTGAGGGGAGGCCTGGGAGAGAGAAACCTGAGAAACACTGGCATTTTGGGGGCCTCTTGCCCCCCATCGTTTGCTTTTTGACTCATTCCACAAACGTTTGATGCGCGTCTACTGAACAGAGAGCTTGGGAGCAGACATTAAAGAACTAAATCTCCAAATGGAATGGCTGCTTCTAGAAGCACTCGGAAAGCCTGCGGGACCCTGTGGGAGGGTGGCCCGGGGGATATGGCCCGTTCCGTGGGGCTTGAGGAGGGCCTGGCCGAGAGGAGTAGGGTAAACAGTGCAAAGAGGGGCCAACGAAGCAGACTGGAGAGGGACCTGGCATGTGCAAAGGCCCTGAGGTAGGAGCTGAAGGGTGGAAGGAGGTGCGGTGGCAGGAGGGCCAGGCGAGGGGCGAGGTGGGGTCCTACATTCTGTGGGGGCTTCTCAGGGTCTCCTTGGGTGACTCCAGGTATGTGGGTTTCACAGTCTCCTAGAAATTCCAGCTTCCCTCCTGTCTGACTGGTCTCCCAGCTCAGACCCTGCCCCCCGGGTGGCGGAGCGGGGAGAATGAGCTCCGCCCCGCCCTGGGCCAGCATCTTCACTCCGCTTTCCCTCTCTACACGCCCAGACGTGGACGAGTGTGCGCAGGACCCCCTGCTGTGCCGGGGCGGCACCTGCATCAACACCGAGGGGAGCTACGAATGCCAGTGTCCTCCCGGACATGCGCCGGCAGCCGAGGGCACTGCCTGTGAGGGTGAGCGTGCAGGCAGGTGTGCGAGGGAGAGGGCAGGGCAGCGACTCAGTAGGGGTGTGTGCTAATGTGCATATGTGTGAGATAGTGAAAGAGTGTGTCTGCATGTGTACCTGCATGTGAGTGTGCGAGAGTGTGAATCTCTGTGTTTGTGTTTGCACGAACCTAACCATATGGTAGTGGGAGAGTTTTTATGTGTGTCTCTGTGTGAGTGTCCGAGCGGGAAAGCAGGTGTGCAAGTGCAGGTCAGTGTGTAACTGTGAAGTGCGAGTAGGCAGGGGAGACTGCAGAGTGTATTCGTGGGGGAAGCTGTGAGTGTGCAAGTTCCTGAGTGCATATCTGTGAGTGTGATCTCCACAAGGGTGAGTTTGGTTGCACGTGAGTGGATGCAAGGGTGTGTTTGTGCATCTGTGGGAGTGCAAGAGGGCGTGCAGCATGTATACCTCCACGTTTACCAAGGGTGAGTGTTCACGTGAGCGGGTGTGAAGGTGTGTCCGTGAGCGGGTGTGCGGGCCGTGGATCCACGCGGATGGCGCACGGGGGACGGGCCTGTCCCCGCGCGGACCCCAGCTGTGGGCCCCCGCCCCCTTCAGACGTGGACGAGTGCTCCCTGGGCGGCGGCCTGTGCCCCCACGGCCGGTGCGTCAACGTCGTCGGCGCCTTCCAGTGCTCCTGCCACGCGGGCTTCCGGAGCACGCCCGGCCTCCGCGGCTGCGTGGGTGAGGCACCGCGCGCGCGGCCCTGCCCCGCCGGCCCCGCGGCGCCGACCCCAGCCCGCGTCCAGCCCGCGCGTCTCTCCCCGGCCCCCGCAGACATCGACGAGTGCCGAGTCGGGAACGGAGGGTGTGGCGCGCGCTGCCTGAACACCCAGGGGAGCTTCCTGTGCAGCTGCGGACCCGGTTACGCGTTGATGCCCGACGGGAGGGCGTGTGCAGGTGGGTGGGCGCGGCCCCCGCCCGCTGCTCGGGGTGGGGGAGGAAGGGGCTGGCCGGTCCAGGCGGGGCACGGAGGCCGCTGCGCGCAGCCGCGATGCCCACCGTGCGGGCGGGGCCCCGGGGCTCCGGGGCTCCCCTAGCCCCGTGCGCCGCAGCACAGCCGTCTCTGCTCCCCCAGACGTGGACGAGTGTGCAGACGGCCCGGGCATCTGCGGCGGCGGCCGGTGCGCCAACGTGCCCGGGGGCCACCGCTGCCTCTGCTACAACGGCTTCGTGGCCACGCCGGACCAAAGGACGTGTGTCGGTGAGGGCCGGGGTTGGGGGGCGGCGGAGGCGGGGCCGGGCGCCTCACGGGCGGCCGCGTGGACGAGCGCCAGGCGCGGTTCCCGTCTGTGACGGGAAGAGGAGGTGGAGCTTTGCAGGGGCACTTAAAAACGTGTTTGGGTTTGCGGCTGGCGGTCAGCTTGATGGGCCCCCGGTGCTCCAAAGCTCGTGGGATCTCATTTCCCAGAAGAACCCCCGCCCCCAATCCTGCTCTTTGGAATGAACACACACTATGTACTCAGTATATTCCAGAAGGTTCTACCCTGTCCCAAGGGCTGCGCTCTCAGATGAGCGTAAACAAAGGGATTTGGGGCAGATGCGGGGCATTAAGATGGGAAGGGGACTCAGAGCTGGGAACCGTGTTCTCTGAGCCCTGCTTGAAGACCCTGGGCCGTGGGCGTGGAGGGGGTCACTGCCCTTCTGTGGTTAACGGTGGTCAAAGGGCTCGGGGGACAGATGTGTGCCGGCCTCATCAGGGCAGGGCTGAGGCCGGAACACGGAGGTTCTGGGAGGTAAAACTTTAACTCTGTACCAAGAATTGTCTGGACTGGTGTGTCTAAAAGTTCCAGGGGAGCCGGGGAAAGAGGGTTATTGCTTAACAAGTGCAGAGTTTCTGTTTGAGGTGACGAGAGGGTGGGGTCACAGGTGGTGACGGTAGCATCATATCATGGATACAGTTAATGCCGGTGAGTTGTGTAATCGAAAGTGGTGGAAATGGGGAATTTGGAGTTGTGTATATGCTACTCTGATAAAGAGTTAAAAGAAGAAAGTGCCTGTTCCAGCGGTGGAAGCACTCTTGTGTTAAGTGGAAGTGCTTAGAAAAAGGGCCTTGTAACCAAATATATTTAACAAGTGCTGTTTACTCTGTATCCCTTTTGCAGATCCACTGTAATTGCCAGCATAAAGGTTCTGATAAGTCCTGCAGGCAAAAAAAAAAACCTGATTAACTTTGTTTAACCCAGCGCTGCCTAAATTGATTTGACAATAATATCCTTGGGGGTGGGGGCGGGCACACGCCACGTGTGTTTCATGGAACACGTGCTGTGTGATGCAACAGGACACTCACGGCCTCCCGGTGGTGGCACTGGAGGGAGCCCCATCCCTCAAGGCATGCAAGCAGCACCTCAGCAGAGGGGATGCCCGTGGCCAGGACATTCAGCCAGGCGGTGCTGCCCCTCATACCACCGGCTTCGTCTCCCTTCATCCTGGCACCGAGCCCTCAGGCCTCATGCCCTCCCGCCCCCCAGATGTGAACGAGTGTGACTTGAATCCTCACCTGTGCCTCCACGGGGACTGTGAGAACACCAAGGGCTCGTTTGTCTGCCGTTGCCAGCCGGGCTACATGGTCAGGAAGGGGACAACGGGCTGCTCAGGTGAGCTGGCGGTGTGGGTGGCACAGACCAGTGCTCTCCAAGAGGCCAGCTCAGGGTTCCGGGGATGCATTCCGCCCCCTCCAGGCAACATTCTTACAAATTTTTCTTGACGGGGACTAAGAAAGTGCCTCTGGGGTCCCCCTTGCAAAAAGCTGGGCAGGGGGCTCTCTGGAGCCTCAAGCCTCCCCAGCCCAGTTCCCAAAGCAGGCAAGCCTGATGGTTCCAAGGGGTACATGGACAAACTGAGATAAAAGATCTGAATCATTCCATAGCTACCTTTTTTTTTTTTAAGATTTATTTGGTTTCTTTATTCCCCTCCCATCCCTACTGTTGTTTGCACTTGCTGTTTGCTCTCTGTTCCGTCTTCTTTTTTAGGAGGTGCTGGGACCCAAACCTGGGACCTCCCATGTGGGAGGGAGAAACACAATCATTTGAGCCACCTCCACTCCCTGCTTGTTGTGTCTCTCATTGTATTTCCTCTCTGTGTCTCTTTGTTGCGTCATCTTGCTGCATCATCTTGTTGTGTCAGCTCACTGCACCAGCCCATCGTGTCAGCTAGCTGTCTTGCTTGTCTTCTTTAGGAGGCACCAGGAACCAAAACTGGGACCTCCCCTGTGGTAGGTGGGCACCCAACTGCTTGAGCCACATCCACTTGCCCCATACTATCTTACGGTGCACTAGAAACAGATGTTACATGGCAGGACGTCACAACCTCGACTTCTTAAGATCATGTTGGTGTGGATACCCAGTTTTCTTTTAAAATACGTTCCTTGAAGTGAAAAATGAGAGACTGTTTTATAGGAACATTTAGTAATTAGCGGCTCACTTTGGTGGCATCTGAACATTGTGGAAATTGTAAGGGTGACACAAAGTCGACTCTGTATTGGAAATGCTGGGTTGGAGGGAAACCCTGGTTTAGATGTGGCAGGTTCGTTAGGATGGAGTTACTCTTTTTTATGTATTTATTTTTATTTTGGAAATAACATCAAACTGTATTCAAGACAGTTGCCAAAGTCATGCAAAACCAATACCGAGTACTCCAGTATACCTCCTGTCCAGACACCCAGATTTCCCGACTTTTAATGTTTTGTATCATTTGTTCTCATTCTGTCTGGTTGGCTGTCCATCTGTCTCTGTTCTCTTAAATATCTGAGGGTAGGTTGTATACATCTTGCTCCTTGAATACTTACACTGCCCTGTATCTTCCCTTAAGGAGAGTTACTCTGAACATCTACCCTAAGTCTCTCACGCTGCCGTTTTGGACCATTTCTGAGGGCGGCTGGGAGTCATACCTATTGGGTTTCTGGGTTTCCCTCCTGGGCTCTGGGTGAAGGTGGAAGTTCTCAGGTTGGTGGGGGGCTTTGGCGATCAGCCCTCTCCTGGGGAGAGTTCCCATCTTCCCACTGCCTCTGCTCCGTGCCTCCCCATCCCACACCTGAAGCCATATTTCTGTCGGCCTTGGGGGTCCCAGGATTACCCAGTGTTCCCCCAGCCTCTTAGCTGGTCCCTCAACCCTCCTCTCCCTCTCCTCCCAGATGTGGACGAGTGTGAGTTTGGGGAACACAGCTGTGATAGCCATGCCTCCTGCCTTAACGTCCCCGGGAGCTTCAGCTGCAGGTGCCAGCCGGGCTGGGTGGGAGATGGCTTCGAATGCCACGGTGAGTGCCTGGCCAGGCTGAGCAGCTGGGGTGCGGGGAGGTGGCTGGGGGCGTCCATGGGCGAATGCAGGGGGGGCGATCAAGATTGGACCTGCCTCGCCGCAAGCCCCCCGTGACCCTGCCTGGTGGTCCCCGGGCTCCGTCTTCCACAGACCTGGACGAATGCGCCTTCCGGGAGCACCGGTGCAGCCCCCACGCCAGCTGCCTCAACGCGCCCGGCTCCTACCGCTGCGCCTGCCTCCAGGGCTTCGCTGGGGATGGCTTCTCTTGTGACGGTGAGGCCCGGGTTGGGGGGGCCTCGAGCAGAGGTCCGAGGCGGCCGGGCTCCTCTGGGGCCAGCGTGGCCAGCGCGCCTCCCTCATCTTTCTGCTGGAATCTGCCCACCACTGCCGGGGAGGCTGAGTCCAGCCCTCTGCCTGCCCACGGCGCCAACCAGAGCCACCGGGGCTGGACTCGAAAGGCCCGGCACTCTCTAGACGTGCTTCCTCCCTGGTCGTCAGAGTGACCAGGCCTCTGCCCACTGGCCAGGTGCCTGTCCACTTCCCAGCACCCTGGGTGGGGTCCAGGTGTCCAGGGCTGCCTGCTCCCAGGTGCTGGGTGCTGACTTGGTCCCCTGTCCAGCAAAGTGAGGGTCTCCTTATTTGCTCACCTGGGTGATGGGGAGGATCTCGAGAACCAGGCCCCCGCCCACCCTGTGCCCAGCCGGCCCACAGTGCTCTGCCCCATGGGGCCCCCCAGACAGGGATGAGTGCGCTGAGGACGGGGGTCTCTGCGAGAACGGGCAGTGCCTCAACGCCCCCGGCGGGTACCGCTGCGAGTGCGAGATGGGCTTCCGCCCCACGGAGGACCACCAGGCCTGCCAGGGTGAGGCCTGGGGCGGGGGGCTGGGGCTCGAGGGGGAGCAGGTGGGTCCCAGGAGCCAGCCCTGCCCAGGGCTGCAGGGGCAGGGTGCATGGCCGGGTGGGGCAGGCTGACTGGGGGTCCCTACAGATGTGGACGAGTGCACTCTTGGGACCCTCTGTGTGTTTGGGAGCTGCGAAAATCTACCCGGAATGTTCCGCTGCGTCTGCGACGACGGCTATGAGCTGGACCGTAGTGGGGGCAACTGCACAGGTGGGGGAAGAACGTGCGGGGGTGGGGGCACGGCTCGTCCCTCACTGCCCTCAGACCTCTTAATTCCCTGACACCCCCATTTGGAAGAGCACCCCGTTGTCCCCTCCTGCTTTGTTTTATCACCCCCCCCCCTCCCTGCAAAGAAACATGGTGAATGGAGGTGTCTCCCATCCCAAAATGTGCTCCCACCTGCTAGTTTAAAACAGGGGCCAGCAAACTTGTCTATAAAGACCCAGATAGTGAATACTTCCAGCTGTGTGGGCCATCATGGGGTCTCCCTCATATCGGCTCATTATAGCCCCAAATGGGCCTAGCCACATGGAAGCTGTGTGTCGATGAGGTTTGCTTTATAGAAACAGGTAGTGGGCCAGATTTGGCCCATGGGTTGCTGTTGGCTGATGTCTGGTTTAAACATATTTCCTACATGTTGGTGTTGCCCGTGGCAGGGTGGGGGGGCGCAGGGAGAGCTTTCAGGGCGCACATCTTCTGGCCAGATGGAGACAGTGAGGAGATGGGTTGGGAGGAGGGCAGGGAAGATTCCAGAACAGGGAAGACTTTGGAGGCTCCCAGTCTCTGGGGATAAAACCCCATGGCCCAAAGTGGGCTGCAGCCGGCCAGGAGGAAGCTGGCGAGGAGGGCCCCCCTGCTGATGGTACCCCCGACGCAGATGCCAACGAGTGTGCGGACCCCGTGAACTGCATCAACGGCCTGTGTGTCAACACTCCCGGCAGCTACCTCTGCACCTGCCCCCGGGACTTTGAGCTGAACCCCAGTGGGGTGGGCTGCGTGGGTGAGTGCATCCTCTGCTCTGGGCTGGGGCTCCAGGGCCGGGTGGAGGGGGGGGCAGCCAGGGGTTGTCCCCATCCGCCCGCTCAGTACGCCCTGCCGCCCCTGTCACTCACACGTCTTCCCTGCCCCACCTCTCCTGGTTACATCCTTCTGCCACACACACACACTCACACAGACAGTAGAGTCCTACAGGTGCACAGAGGCAAACGGGTACACACAGTCACATGCATAGATAGACGTGCACACACAATCATGTACAGCCCCATTCGGCCAAGAGTCACACACACAGTCACACATCTGCACACACAGGCACGGGCATACACATGTACAGTCACACATGCAGTTACACACAAGTCCACATGGACACACACACAGTCTTGCTCAGAGTCATACACACAGTCACACACACATGAAGTTACTTAGTTGTATACACAGTCACAGAGTCATGCACACATGGGGTCACACAATCACACAGACATGCAGTCACACACATGTCCTTACAGCCATGTGCTCACAGCCATGCACACAGAGTCTCACAGTCACACACACGGGGGTCACACAGTCACACACACATGCACGCACGCACAGTCATGCACATGCACAGAGGCACTCACGTGCGCACACACCCTTCTCCTCCACCCCTCGCCAACTCATGACTTTCTGCCTGATCAGACACCAGGGTCGGCAGCTGTTTCCTGGACACTCACGACCGAGGGGACGGTGGCCTTTCCTGTGGTGCCGAGGTCGGCGTTGGCGTCCCCAGAGCCTCGTGCTGCTGCTCCCTGGGCCGGGCCTGGGGCAACCCCTGCGAGCTGTGCCCGATGACCAACACCTGTGAGACCCTGTGTGGGGGTGTGTGGGGCGGGTGGCGGGGAAGCCGAGACCCGAGAGGGCGAGGGGCTTGTCTGGGTCACCTGCGTGCACTCCGCAGCTTGTTGGCCGGTGTCTCTCCAAGGTCTCTTACAGCCATCCCTTGCCACGGGTTCTTCTGTGTTTTGTGTTCACTTGCTCGCTTGGTCCGTGGACCAGCATTTCCAGGCTCCTCTGTGTTGTGCTCTAGGGGCCGGGGACCCCAAAGAAAGAGGATATGCACACAGTATCTCACCCTAAGCCAAAGACCCCAGGACTCTGCGAGCGGTTCCCCTAAGTGTCTGTTTGAGGCACGGCGATGGTGCAGGAGAAAGCCAGGGAGAGGAAGGGGTTAGGGGCGGTTTCTCGGGGAAGAGGCTTCTGTGAAGTTTTGCAGGATGAGTAGGAGCTTTCCAGGCAGTATAGGGGGAAGGGTGTGTGCTGCAATGGGAACAGCATGTGCCAAGGCCTCAGATGTGAAACAGGGAGGCAAGGGTCCACTCCTTCAGCCGTGTGCATGTGTGAATATACGGTCTCCCTTTCCTGGGGGAATTCTGCCATCACACCAGGGCCTGGCTTGGGAGCTGAGGGACTCATCCTCTCCTTTCCTGTTCCCAGAAACCACTCCATGACCCATCTGCTCATGTCGCATGTATGTTTACACACACACATGCACACATACTGAATCCCTAGGCAGCTCCAGGGAGTGAAGGACGGAAGACAGAGGATGTAGTTGGTGTGGCAGAGGGACATGGGACCCACTCTTGGGCCCTTCTGGGGGGCTCCCCTCCCCTACCCCCCTGTCTTCTGCCCCACGGCCCCTCACAAGAGCCCGTTTCCCTTGCAGCTGAGTACAGAACCCTGTGCCCAGGGGGCGAGGGCTTCCGGCCCAACCCTGTCACTGTCCTTCTGGAAGGTGAGTTCCTGGCAGCCCAGCTACCCAGCCAGTGTGGACCTTTCTCTTATCCCTGCTCCACCAAAATGCAGAGTTGGGTGACTTCAGGTGGCGTGGGCGGCCAGCTCCTCCCTGGAGGCCAGGCAGCAGGACTAGACTGTGCTTTTGGTTTGTGGTGAATTTTTTGTCTCTTTTCAGCCATCTTGTCTACCTGCTGGTGTATTGATTCATCCTTCCAGTCATGCATCTATTCATCCATCCATCCATCCTTCTGTCTGTCCATCTATCCACCTAACCATCCATCTTCTCATCCACTCACATACTTGCTTATTCGCCCATCCTCTACTTTTCATAACCATCCATCCATTCACCTTTCCCTCCTTCCATACGTGCTGCCAATTGTCCATCCACCTACCACCCATGCAGCCAGCGCTCCACTCTTTACCTATCAGTTCATTATCTACCTTCTTATCCAGTCATCTGTTTGCTTATCTATCTACCCACTACTTTTCATGTCCATCCATTTACCCATTCACCTGTCCCTCTTCTCATCCATCCATCCATCTGTCCATCCATCCATACATCCATCCTTTTATTCATAGGCAGTAATGTGATTGGAGAAGAAATTCCGTTCAGAGCGAACTATGTGATAATTGGATGGATGGATGGATGGATGGATGGATGGGAGGACAAACTGTAAGACGAGGGGAAAATCATGGATTCAGGGTAACATTGATCCAAGAGATTTTGGGTACAGCCTCCAAGTTAGGCCCTGGCCTCAGCCCTACAAATGCCTAGCAGCCATGGGATAGCTCTTGGGGATCCTTGAAGGAGCAGGGCTGGCCCCTCCAGGGCCCTGGAGAGCCCAGGACAAGGCATGGGTGTGCCCTGGGTCCTCAGCTTGGGTTTAGCCTACAAACAAAGCTCCCTCACTTCTTGACAGACGTGGATGAGTGCCAGGAGCTGCTGGGCCTGTGCCAGGGGGGCGACTGTGCCAACACCTTCGGCAGCTTCCAGTGCCAGTGTCCACCCGGCTTCCACCTCAGTGAGGACACCCGCATATGCGAGGGTGAGCGTGGACCTCCCCGGGTTGGACCAGGCTCCTCCCCTCCCTGCCTGCCTTCCTCTGCCACTTGACCACATCTCCCTCTCAGGTGCAGGGGCCTGAAGTGCCCCCGGGAGCTTGCTCCCCTGCCTTGCTGACGGGAATCCACTAAA